>NC_047664.1:45301294-45596294 GCF_011762505.2 Arvicanthis niloticus | reverse complement strand
CCTACTTTCTTAGTCCCTTTATTGTTTGTTTATAGGAGGGCTACAAATTTTTTTCTTTTTCATTTTTAGTTATTTTTTTTATGTAGCCACTTTGCTGAAGGTGTTTATCAGCATAGGAGTTCCCTAGTAGAATTTTTGGAGTAACTTATTTTCACTATTATATTATCTTCAAATAGCAAAACTTTGACTTCTTTCCAATTTTTCCTCTAGTTTCCAATTTCCTTTAGTTGTCTCATTGTTCTGGCTGCAACTTCGAGTACTATATTGAATAGATACAGAGAGAGTGGGCAATCTTGTCTTGTTCTTGATGGAATTACATTAAGTTTCTTGCCATTTTATTTGATGTTGGTTATAAGCTTGCTGTATATTCCTTTATTGTTATTAGGTATGTGTCTTGTGTCCATGTTCCCTTCAAGACTTTTATAATGAAGGGGTGTTGGATTTTGTCAAAGGCCTTTTCAGCATTTAATGAGATGATCATATTTGTTCCCTTTCAGTTTGTTTAAAGATAGATTACACCTATGAGCTTTCATATGGTGAATTATTCCTGTGCCCTGGGATGAAGCCTATTTGATCATGGTGGATGATGTTTTTTGATATGTTCTTGGATTCAGTTTGTGAGTATTTTATTGAGTGTTTTTGCATCAATGTTCATAAGGGAGATTGGTCTGAAATTTTCTTTCTTGGTTGAGTCTTTCTGTGGTTTAGCTATCAGAGTGACTGTAGCCTCATAAAATGAATTTGGTAGTGTTCCTTCTGTTTCTATTTTGTGGAATAATGTGCATGGTATTGGTATTATTTTGTCTTTGAAAGTCTGGCAGAATTTTGAACTAGAACCATCTGGTCCTGATTTATTGGTTTCTTTGTGGGGGGCATGTAGAAAACTTTTAATGACCATTTATATTTCTATAAGGATTTTAAGTCAATTTAGATTGTTTACCTGATGTTTATTTAGGTTTGGTAAGTGATATTTATCAAGAAAATCATCCATTTCATTTCGAATTTTCAACTTCATGGAATCAGATTTTTGAAGACCTAATGAATCCTTGGGCATCCTTGGTGTCTGTTGTTGTATCCCCCTTTTCATTTCTGATTTTGTTAATTTGGATATTCTTTCTCTGTTTTTTTTTTGTTGTTGTTTTTTTTTTTTTTGTTTGTTTGTTTGTTTTTTTGTTAAGTTGGCTAAAGATTTGTCTATTTTGTTGATTTTCTCAAAGAACCAGCTCTTGGTTTCATTGATTCTTTGTATTGTTCTCATTGATTTTTTTGATTTGATTGATTTCTCTTTATTTGATTATTTTCTGCTGTCTTCTCTTGGATATGTTTGCTTCTTTTTGTTATAGAGCTTTCAGGTGTGCTGTTAAAATTCCCAGTGTGAGATCCCACTAATATCCTTGTGAAAGCCCTTAGTGCTATGAACTTTTCTCTTAGCACTGCTTTTATTGTGTCTTATAAGTTTGGGTATATATGTGTTCATTGAATTCTTTAATTCTTTAATTAATTTAATTAATTTAATTTTATTGAATTCTTTTAATTTCTTTCTTTATTTCTTTTGAGTCCATTTGAGTCATAATATCTGTTATTTCTCTGTTTATTTTTTGTCTGGATAACCTGCACATTAGATAAGAGTGGGACATTGATGTCTCCCACTATTAATGTGTGAGGTTCATTGTGTGGTTTAAACTTTAGTAATGTTTCTTTTATGAATGTGGGTGCCCTTACATTTTGAGCACAGATGGTCAGAATCAAGATGTCATCTTGGTAGATTTTTGCTTTGATCAGTATGAAATGTCCTTTTCCTTTTCTTTTGATTAATTTAGTTGGTAGTCTATTTTCATTAAATATTAAAATGGCTACTCCAGCTTGCAACTTAGGTTCATTTGATTGGAAAATATTTCTTTTCAGCCCTTTACTCTGAGGTGTTGTCTATGTTTAATGTTGAGGTATATTTCTTGCAGTAGAGTGATGGATCATGTTTTCATATCTGTTCTGATAATCTATGTCTTATTATTGGAGAATTGAGTCCACTGATGTTGAGCAAAATTAAAGACCTATTCTTGTTAACTCCTGTTATTTTAATAGTGGTAAAGGTAGTGTGTGTTTTTCTACTTTTGGTTTTGATGCTGTGAAATGATGTATTTCTTGTGTTTTTTATGGGTGTAGCTAACCTTCTTGTGTTGAAGTTTTCCTTTTAGTATCTTTTGTAGGGCTGGATTTGTGAATAGATATTCTTTAAATTTGGTTTGTCATGGAATGAGTATCTTTTTTTTTCATCTATGGTGATTGAAAGTTTTTCTGGGTATAGTAGTCTAGGTTGGCATCTGTGGTCTTTTAGAAGCTGCAAGAAATCTGACCAGGCTCTTCTAGTTTTAAAGAAACTTCTGTTGAGAAGTAGGGTATGATTTTAGTAGGTCTGTTTTTATATATTACTTGGCCTTCCCCCTTTGTCTTTTAATATTCTTTCTTTGTTCTGTACATTTATTATTTTGATTTTTGTTTGGCAGGAGAATTTTATTTTTTGGTCCAACCTATTTGGTGTTCTGTAAGCTTTTTGTATGTTTATAGACATCTCTTTCTTTAGGTTAGGAAAGTTTTCTTCTATGATTTAGCTGAAAATATTTTCTTGGCTTTTGAGCTGGGAATCTTCTCCTTCTTCTATTCTAGTATTCATAGTTTTTATCTTTTTGTAGTGTCTCAGATTTCCTGGGTGCTTTTGGCCAAAGACTTTTTAGATTTGATTTTTTATTTGACCTATGCATCATTCTCTATCATATTTTCTATGCTGGAAATTCTTGCCTATCTCTTGTATTCTGTTGGTGATGCTTGTGTTTGTCTGTAGTTTCTGTTCCCTTCCCTGGTTTTTCACCTCCAGGATTCCCTCGGTTGGTGATTTGTTTATTGCTTCTATTTTCATTTTCAGGTCTTGAACAATTTTATTCATTTCCTTCACATGTTTCTTTGTTTTCCTGTATTTCTTCAAAGGATTTATTTATTTCTTCTTTAAAGGCCACTATCATCTTTATAAGATTGGATTTAAGGTGATTTTCTTATGCTTCATCTGTGTTAGGATATCCATGGCCTGCTGTAGTAGGATAGCTGGGCTTTGGTGGTTTCATATTGCCCTTGCTCTTGTTGATTGTGTTCTTAACCTGGTCTTTAGCCATCTGGTTGTCCTTGGTGCTGGCAGTCTTTGGGAATGCAGGCAGAGTTGTGAGCCAGAACATAGAGTGCAGGGAACAGGGTGCAGTTTACAACTGTCTGGTGTGCTTTAGGTAGACTTGGAAAGCAGAGGATTGTGAGGGCGGGGTCTTACCTGGTTTTCCCTGGTGCTGGTAGGCCTGCAGGAATGTAGGCAAAGTTCTGGTCCATAAATTAGAACACAGTGGATAGGGTACAGTTCTGTTTGAGAGTTTCTTAAGGATAACTGAGTTTCAGGGGGCAAAGGGAGGCAGGAGAAATAAGGCTCCAGAAGAAAATGATGACAAGGTATCATTCACATCCATCCATAATCAAACTACACTGTTGCATGTGATTCAAACAAACTCCATAGAATAGTTACAAAACCAAATGTAAGAGCCACAAAAAATAACAAAAAACAAACAAAAAACAAAAACAAAACCCCAAAACCAAAAAAACAAAAACAAAAAAACCACGAGTCATGGCTGGAGGTGTGTGATTCATGAAATAAAAAAACAATAACTGAGCCATCAGAATACCTAAAACATAGTAAGGGACAAGGGAGGCAGAAGTGAGAAATTATAAGCTGTCAAAGAAATAAGAGCATGTACATATTTTAAAAGATGACAAATTAAATTAAAAATTAAAAATCATAATCATAAAAATTAAGCACTCAACAAAGTATTTTTCAGGTAGGGGAAGGAACAGACAGTCAGGGAAATATGTCTTGAGTGTGAAAGGAGATACCAAAACAAAACCATAAAATCTTAGAGAAGAGACTTTGAAGGTGAAAGGTCATTATTGTCAGCAGTTGGGCAAAGATGTTAGAGCTGGATCAGAAAGCAAGGCTATTAGAACAGAATTGAGAAATAGCAAGTTTTAAAAAACACTTGTATAGCAGAGACAGCAGGAACTAATTACCAGTAAAATACCTTACTGGAGTAAACTGAATGTGATTTATCTTGAGGAGACTAGATGGTGCAGATCTGAAATGCTGTCTTCAAAGAGAACATTATAGTCAGTTGTAAACTCATACCCAACTGCTAATTAACACTCACTAGGGAGTGTGAAGCTTAAAAACTCCCGAGGAGCAAAGGTGAAGGAAAAATCACCATTTGTAAATCTTTTAAAACTGACAATAAATTTTTAAATTTAATGTAACATTTACAAATCTTACTGGAAGAACTGACAAGTTTTCTACTACAAAGTTTTACAAAGGGGGAGTGGACATAAGTAAGAGCCCAGAACAGATATTCATAGAATCTCTTGAGGTATTGAATGAAGGCGAAAACTATAGAAAAGAGAATCAATTCACTAAATTAAGTCTAGAAAACAAGAGGAAGAAAAATAGACTGATTTGTACATGAACAGCTGAAATATTGTAAATCCTTAAGTCATTTTGCAAAAAGACAGTGAGACACTTGAGGCTTGTAAGATAGTTTTTAAAAAATCTAATATTAAGAACCAAAGAAGAAACAATTTACAGTAGGTGGTGGACCACACCTTAAAAAAAAAAAAAAAACCCTCATCCTTCCTCAGAAGTTACATACTATTCACAGCTCCTCACTTGGGAGTGTGGTGTGGGATCCATTTGTTCCTTCCCTTCTCTAGTACCTGGTAAATAAGTCCTTCATCTCCTTATCTTCTGTTTTGGACAGAATGAACAATGACAGGGTTTTTATGATCCTTTATCCAGTGCATATATTTCCATGGCTGCAGATAGTAAACTATTAGATGCTAACTCCCCAAGAACTAGGTATAGGTATATATATATATATATATATATATATATATATATATATATATTTAAATCACCATGTTGCTACAATCTCTGTGTAGCATGTAAAACAGAGCAAGCCTTCAGTACATATTTTTGCTAAATTCATGGCATCCACAGGCAACCTGTGTCCTGTTCATTTCCCAATCATTCAAAACGTAGTGATGCTTCCTTTTCCTCAAGGACTACTGACTGATCCTACTCCACGGGAAAATTTCCTATCACTTCTGTGGAAGCTCAGACTTAGTTCTTTAGGATTGAGGCCACAGGAGCTTCAGATAGTGTGAAAAGGAGAGACAGTAAGAAAGTAAGAAAGGTTGATGTTGGGTTAAGATTGTGGAGGTGCCAGTGATGGTCACTAGCTTTGCTGTTTCTGGTCTGTGATGAGGCTAAAATCCGACCACATGGCAGAAGAATGCCAAAAAGGAGAGGTGTGTGTGTGTGTGTGTGTGTTTGTGTGTGTGTGTGTGTGTTTATGTGTGTGTGTAGAGAGATGGAGAGAGAGAGAGAGAGAGAGAGAGAGAGAGAGAGAGAGAGAGAGATCTGTAGTCAACATCATCTTCTTTGCCCAGGTTGGTGACCAATGAATGGCCTGAAGCTTAGCACTGGCTCCCCTGCGGGAAGACTCTTCTGCTCTCTCAGCCTCCCACTGCAGCCATCTGTTGATAATTACTGTCCGGTCTCTGCTGAGAACGTGTGATATTTAATATTTCCTCACCACTTGAACAAACATATGGCGATAACAGCGAGGCACTTGGCCACAGGAGTAGAAAGATATATTTGCATGAAAGAATCAGTGTACACCTAGGGCCAGGCAAACAACTGCCTTCTCTTTGCAAAGTTATGAGAGGTCCCCATGGCTGAGATGCTGGAGAATAGCTACATTGACTTAGGAAGTATTTTTGGAAGAAAACTCTTAAAATCCCAAGTATCAAGAAGATTGGAAAACAAAATAGACCCACGTTTCACAACTGATGTGATTTTTGCTCTTAATGAGCGGTCCTTGGGTTTCCACTGAAAGTCCACAGCCGTTTTAGAGGAAGCTCATAGCCTTGCCAAGCAGTGGAGGAAGAAGAATGGCATTTTGTGTACTTGTTAGAGAGGCCTCCCAGTCAAAACTCCTCCCTCCTCCTTTTTCTTTGGTCCTTTTTGGAGGAGGGGAGGTGAGGAGGTTTTCAGTTTCATTTGCAGGTGGGGAAGTTCAACTTCCTGCTTCAAGAATAACAAGAAGATTCAACAGGGACAGACTCCCTGCCCTGATCTGTACATACCGTAAATCCTAGCCTATTATCTTCATCCAAAATAGACTGCTTTGCTCCATAAAACATTTGGACCCAAGGCAGGGCAGAGAGAGACTACTTACTGATGGCCATGCTGAGTGGACAGTGCCTAGGGGTGTGAAATACAGCAACAGTTAGCGTTGTGTACTATCAGAAGAAAAAAACTCAAGCCTGTTCCCAATCTTTCTCTTCATCATTCTTCTACTGCTCTAGAGAAAGAAAGTTTTTTTTTTTCATAAACCTGTTTGAATTTTTTGACATTTATTGTGGTACAAAAAAGTGAAAAAGAATTTCAAAGTACCGCAATACTTGATTAGTCCCTACAAATAGTGTTTATTTGTTCTGTTTCCTTTATCAAATGCTCACTTTTTATGTCCCTCATAGTCTTCAATCAACCTATAGTATTAGTGTTAATAAACTTTACAATATGTTGCAAGAAGTCATGAAAACCTTTCTTATCCCCTATTGAGACAGAATTTCTCTCTCTCATAGCTACTAGAATAAACACATTATGGTGGGTGGCCTTAAACTATTTATGGTAAAGTTGAACAAACAGATCATTTCAATATGATACGTAAAATCCTCTAATGCAAAGGAGGGGCAAGGGCAAAGCACCCAGATTTACTGGAGTACTCACGGTGAAGTTCAATGGGGGGAACTGAATGAAGGGCCTGGTAGAAAGGGCTTTGTCCTGTAGCAGGAAAGGAACCACTAAAAAACTTGACACAGGTGACACTTGAAACACATGACAAAGGATTACTTAGAGCATACTAGTTATGATCAACTGTATGATTAGGGGGAAAACCCCTAAGGTTGTGCTGCAGTCACGCAGCTGAGATGAGCTGGTGTCAGTCTGCATAAGTACTGAGCAAAGGATGACTAATGTGGAGAAAGCTTGTGAAGTCAGAGGCACTGAAGAATAAAGCAGGTGAGCACAGACGTGTAAGAAAGCAGAAGTAAACAAACAAATCTTCATTTTCTGGCTTGAATGTGTGAGTGAACATTGTATCTGAGCTTCTAGGAGAGCCAGTTTTCTCCCAGTTTAGTCTCTGGTAAGTTGACCACTCATTCTCCTGTGGGTCTGTGTTTTGTCACACCATAGGGTGTCAGGACAGATGCTACTTGCTGCTCAAGGAGATTCTAGGCTGTTCCTTCTACACTGCCATCTGGGTGATAGGATCATGGGATACAGGTACAGGCCACTCAGGAGAGGGAGAACATAGCCTTAGTTAGGGGTTACAGCCTGTGTTGAGAAACAGTGTAGATGCTGACCAAGGCTATGGTTCTAACCCCTGGGCACCTAGATGCCACTAGGAATGATGAGGAGTTGAGAATAGGGCCCAAGGACCCGAGAAGAACCCAGGGCAGGGGGGTCAGGCTTAACTCAGGGTGAGTGAAAGGACTGCAGATAAGCCTTCTGCGGGAGGCATAATATAAAGAATGCTTCCCCACCTCGGCAGTCCTTGATGAAGGTGACAGTCCTTGTTTGTCCAGACTGTTTATTCTTGGTGGAAAATAGATACATATGACTTATTCAAGGTGGACCAGATACAAGATGCCCTTTGCAGGAAGGAATGTCCAGGAAGGGAAGCTTATTGGCTCAACCACGGAGAACCATCTAGATATCTCAGTGACCAGTTGTTATGGTTCCCTTAGTGGGGTCTTGTGGTCAAGTGCTCCAGTACAGGAACCAGGTAGGGAGCAATTTTGAAAGCCTACCATTTTCAATTATGAAAATTACTGGGGTTCCTTAATCAGCTCGACCTTACCAGGTTTTCTGTCTGGTGATATGATTCCATTTGTCCTATACTCTCCAGTGAAAAAATTCTTTTGATTATCCTAAGTGGGCTTGGCTAGAACCCAGTCTTATGATTTCTAATTTTGTTGTCCTTCACCCTGAATTCACCTCCCTTGCCATCACATACATATCTGTTCTTCCATTTTTTTTCTTAACCTCAACAAGCATTAAACATCTCCTAGTGCCAGCCAGGGTCTGGCACTCTTTCAGCAGGTACTGGATATTTAATGCATACACATTCTTGAACAACCTTGACATGACTCCAACTTATTTGTATTTCCTGAAAGGAAGATGTGTACAAAGAAGAGGAAGATGAGCAAGTGAGGAGATCCTGAATGGCACCTCTCAAGGGCTTTGTGGGCTTAAATGACATGGTGTTGAGGTGACAAGAAAAACGATCTGAGAGTAAGTGCTATGTCAGCCTATATGAAACTACAAAGAACTCCCTGTCTGAATTTGCAAAAGGAAAATTCATGTTTCCTATGGCCTTTACCTTCTAATCTTTACTGGTTACAGGAGGGTACTCTGGGCAGTCGAGTGCTTAATAAATATTATATTGTTTGCTAATGGCAGTGCTATTGGGGAGTGATATTTCCTTCTGAATGTGTGAGCCTGGTTTAACAAATCTGCTGTGTGTAGTTTCACCTTTCATTGTGTTGGTTGAGATGTCTCAAGGGCACCTTCAGAGGGGGCTGAGAAACAGTTCGGAGAAGTAGAAGTAAACGAGTCTGCCGGATGTGTTAATAGGTTTTGTCTGTTCTGACTCCCCTCTGTTATAGGAAAGTACCAAATACCAAGGGGCTGCACTATGTAAAGTAATTGTGCACATTCTTACTGAAGATGCAGAATGCTTGGGAGAGCTAGAAGAACTTTTTTTTTCTTCATGCTTACTGTGCCTTCCTTGCCTTGAATGCAGTTGAATGCACACATGGGTTCACATCCAGATGTCCCTTTGTGACAGTGTGTTGGTTGAGTAGGTGACATGTATACGGATATTTTCTATTTCCTTCAGTCCCTGGGTAAGTGAGGGTCAAAGGCTGGGACTGGTGATCATAGTCTTCCTAAGACCTGAACAGAACAGTATGCATTTTATTTCTGCCTCTGGTTCTGTCTTTAGTCTCCTCCTTTGAAATGCTAGTGTCCTGTGAAGACAAAAGCAGCCCTGCCTGGTGTGAATGTCTTGCTACTCCACTCAGTCTTCCCACTTCCCTCTTCCCCATCCCCTCTCTTTGTTGTGTCGATTCTCTTTTTCAAGAAGTACAGTCTCTTGTAGGAGGCACAGGGATTCTGATGCTCACAGATGAGGACCAGGGAACCTGTAATATAACCTGCATGGTGTTGTTCCTTTAAAACAAGAGATGCTTCAAGTAGCTCTCCATTTGGTTTGATGTTGGCTACTGGCTTGCTGTGTATTGCTTTTACTATGTCTAAGTATGGGCCTTGGATTTCTGATCTTTCCAGGACTTTTACCATGAAGGGGTATTGAATTTTGTCAAATGCTTTCTCAGCATCTAGTGAGATGATCACATGGTTCTTTTCTGTGAGTTTGTTTATATAGTGGATTACATTGATGGATTTCCATATATTGAACCATCCGTGCATTCCTGGGATAAAGCCTACTTGATCACGATGGATGATTTGCGAGAATTTTATTGCATATTATTGCATTTATATTCATAAGGGAGAACAATACCAACCAACCAGAGCTCCCAGGGTCTAAATCACCAGGCTGGTAGCACATAGGAAGGGACCCATGGCCCCAGCTGTATATGTGGGGGAGAATGGCCTTGTCGGGCATAGGTGAGAGAAGAGGTCCTTGGTCCTGTGAAGGCTGGATGCCCCAGTGTGGGGGAATTTGAGGGCAGAGAGGTGGGGGTGGGTGGGTAGGTGGAGGCACATCCTCACATAAACAGAAAGAGGGGGATGGGATTAGGGGCTTCTGGGTGGGGGGATGGGGAAACGGGATAACATTTAAAATATAAATAAAATATCCAATAAAAATTATTATTTTTTTTTTAAAAAGAAGAGATGCATGGCATGCAAAGCACCCAAGAGGCTGAAGTTGGATGTGGTTAGTAGTCTGGTGAACTTTGTATTATCTGTATGAACAAAGACCACATTGAAACATTCCCCCCAGACTCTTATAATAAGCTTGTTTTGCTCAGTCAATCTATAGAACTGATTTTTATGAAAGGTGGCATGTGTACTTTACAGAGTTTTGATGTAGTCACATTCAATCTTCACTTGGCTTATTTTGTGCTTTATTTGTACAGGGGATTGAGTTAATTATCACTAGGAAAGTTTCACCAAATTTTGCCATGCTTACTTACATATGCCTAAAACAGACTTCTCAGGGGCAGATTCCCTAAGTTTGAACCACCAGTAGTGGCTACATAATTGTGTTGAGTCAAACTGCGTTCTTGACTTCTGTGGATTGTGGGTGTTGGCCACAGAGGCGGCCATGGAATCTTTTTCTTTGCAGAGTTTTACGCACTTTAGAGACTGGTCCTCTAGAAAAATGAAGTGAAAATCTGCTTTGACTACTACTTTCCTGCTACTGCCCTGTGCTGCTACAATCCCATTTCTTATAGTCACATGCACACACTGTACACAACATGTTATTTCTCATGGATCCTTTAGGCATCTACAGCCTGTGTTCAGTCCTTTCTAGTCCCCTTAAATTGTTCTCAAGAAGATGGAAATAGCCTTCTAATGAAAGAATTTCCTCTAAACCAGTTAACATTTTTCCTGCACTCACCAAGCCACTTTTGTTTTGCTAGAAGCTTTAATTTCTTTACCCATTTTATTAGATACTCCATTTGCTAGAGGACACCCATTTAAGTTAGATATTTTGCATGTAACCTGAGCAACATTTCCCCTTTTAATGAGATGGGCCTCAACTACTGTTCTGTAATGTGAACCCAGAATTGTGGTGAGGAGAGAATTAAATAAGACCCACTTCTCTGTTTGATTGTGAATTTTATATACAAATTAAAACTCTTTAAAATGAAACATATACTGGTACTGTAACACTAACACCAAGGATTCACAGAGAGATGCAATACAAATTATGTTAATAGACAAGGGACAATGAACTTTTTAAAGGTAATGAGATGTGTTTCATTAACTCTATCATATTTCATTATTGCTTGCGCCATGTCAGGTGTTTATTTTGACTTAACGATTAGCTGTTTCCTTCAACTGTTAGAAGCTATTTATACTTCTTGGTGAAAGCTCCATTTGTACACATAAACACGTATACTTCTTTTTAAAATTAATTTGTTCTTTGAAGTTTTTATTTACATATGTTATCTATTCTGGCTGCTCTCCCCAACCACCCTTTCTAATCTCCCTCCTGTCTCAATGTCCCTTTATCCTTAACGGTCTGTCAGGTTTTGACTTTTGATTTTGTTTTGTTACATATTTAAATCAACAAGAATTGTCTGTGAGCACTGGATTGGAACTGTCATTGAGATCAGTGGAATGACCAGTGGGTACATAACTGAAGGTAAGGACTGCTCCTCTCCTGAGTCCATCTATAGGAAATGGGTCAGCAATGATGAATAGGGCACTCCAAGCCCTTCCTCCATCCATGCTTATTGAGAGGTCCATTCCTGTGTAGAGCCACCAACCAAAGAGCTGGACTGAAGCCTCCTGTGCACATGTAGCAAATGCGCAGCTCAGTCTTCCTGTGGATACCCCAACAGCTGGAGTAAGGGCTGTTCCTAAAGCTGCTGCCTGTCTGTGGAATCTGTTCTCCTAACTGAGCTGCCCTGTCTGACATCACTGGTGAGAATGCACCCTGCAGAGTCTTGATGGGCCAGGGTGATGGAATACCTGGTGTGGAGGTCTCCATCTCAGAGGAGGAGGAGGGGATGGTGTGCGTGGGGGGGGGGGGAACTAAAGAGGGGACAATTATAGGGATGTAAAATGAATTGGTACAAGAGACAACTTCCTGAACAGAACACCAATAGCTCAGGCTCCAATCTGAAAAACTGATAAATGGAACCTCATGAAACTGAAAAGCTTCTGTAAGGGAAATGACACTGTTAATAGGACAAAACAGCTATCCAAAGATCAGGAAAAGATCTTCAGTAACCCTATATCCAACAGAGGAATAATATCCAAAACAAATAAAGAACTAAAGAAGTTAGAGACCAAAAAACCAAATAACCCAATTAAAAATATTTATTATTTTTTAATATTTTAGAGTTTAATGGTTTTGCCTGCATGTACGTCTGTTAACCACCTACGAGCAAGAGATAGAGAGGCCAGAGGGTGTTAGATCCTCTTGAACTGTAATTACACAAAGCTGTAAGCCATCATGTGGGTACAGGAAACTGGATTGTATGTCATACAGAAGAGCAGCCAGTGCCTTTAACTGCAGAGCCATATCTCTAGTCCTTATATCTACAATTTCATTATCCATTCATCAGATGATGGACATATTGCATAGATAATTCCATTTCTGAACTATTCTTAATATAACAGCAATGAACATGGAAGAGTAGTAGGAGAGAATCCCTTGGGCATGTTTTCAGGAGAGAAATATCTTGGGTTTTCCACTAATTTTCATAGTGGTCACACCAGTTTTCAATCCCACTAAAAATGAGTGTTTCCCCCCCCCCCCCCAACCTTGCCAACATTTGTCTTTGTCTTCTTATTGATAGCCATTCTTACTGTGATGAACTGGACAATCAAGGTAGCTTCAAGTATTACTCTGATGGTTAACAATGTTAAACATTAAAAAAAAATGTTTATTAGTTATTCACATTCTTCGGGCTTCCTCTTTATTCAGTTGACTGTTTCTTTTGTTTTACAAAAGACTTTTTATTTTACTAAGTCCCATTTGTAGTTTTTGGGCTAATTTGCAGAGCCATCAACGTTCTATTTAGCAGGTCTTTACTTGTGACTGTGTTGTGGCTGACTCCCTACTTTCTCTTCTGACAGTTCAGAATTTCAGATTTTATGTTGGGGTTTTGTGATCAATTTGGAGTTGGTTTTAGTACAGGGTAAGAGATGACAGTCTAGTTTTACTTCTCTGCCATGGCTTCAAGAGACCTCAAGAAGTCAAGGGTATTCCAACATTTATGAGAGAAATTTACTTTTAGTCTTCTTTTCTTCAGCATCTCAGACCTAACCTTTGTGTGCTGACTTCTTATTTCCATACTCTCTGCTTTTAACTTTATATCCTAGAGAATAAACTTGCATTTGGCATTGGTCTTGGAGAGATGGGAGGAATGTGAAGATGATACCAGTATGTGAAACTATTCACCCATTTCATCAGCACATCTCATAGGACTCTGTAGATGCCAACATCATGGAGCATGGTGTGGGCTGGTTAGCTTTCAGCTCTCTGGTGTCTTGTATGTTAAATTTACTTGTTGATTTGCTTAGTAGTGCCCCAAATCCCATACCTTTTCTGTCCTTTCTAATGTTCTTTAACCATATATTTCATAGCTTAAAACATTAATTTATTAGTATGGCCAGATTTTCAGATGATAGGATACTAAATGCATGTTTTGACTGTTCTTTTCACTTCAAAACCAAATCTGTTTTTTTCATTTACGTTATTAATGAGGATATAAGGACAATAAAGTGTTATTTTGAAAAAAAAAAAACACCCTCTTTCTTCTGTTCAGTTTATGTTTCCCTTTTGTCACTGAACTGGCTTTGTTGTTTGAAATTTTAAAAAATTCTGTTTTTTTTTTTTCATCAAACAACAAATTCAACAGTATAATCAAGCTCCTCATAACTCAAAAATCTGCCTTAAACTTTCACCATACACAGGGCCTTCTTATGTAGTTACATTCTTTAGCATTTCATGATCTAGTGTGAAATATTTTTAAGGTAAAAAGACATTAGTGATCAGAACACTGTAAGCAATTGGATTAATTTCTACATTTCTGTAACTCATGTATGAAGGAGCAGACAGGTCATTTTGCATACAATTATAAAACACTGCAGGTTCTGACCCATAAAGAGTATAGAAAAGAGGATATCATGTGATGACCAGGAACAGATGATGACCAAGAATGTGATGATGATTGCTTCCTCTATGGACATCTTGAAATTAAAATTGTCATCTTTCAGAAGCAGTGTGGCCCATTCTGGAAGAGATGGAATGTTTTTCATGCCTGTTGGCATTGTGATTAGACTTCTATCCATGTGATGGTTACCTCAAATTTCTTAAACATCGTGATTGTATTAAGCTAGACTATGGAAGAATTTCAAATAAATAAACAAATATTTTTTTTAATGAAAAACATTGATCAGATTGTCTCATCTAAGGAATCATGATGAGGTTATTAGTTACTAGGACCCTCTGAACTGCCTCCACATGGTCCAATGTATAACTGTCTTATTTACCAAGACAACACCACAGCTTCTCTTTTTAAGTGCTGAAGTTCTATGGGATTATGGTCTGCAACATGGGAACAAACTTCATTTCACTCTCAGTGCTTTATAAGTTGTTTGACAACTATGAGTATTATGTAGGGTAAATACAGGACCTCAACCAATTTTTCTCAGATAGGGTTACTGATCTTACTAATATATAATTAAGTTGATAATACTTGTTTTTACTGAAACCAAACCTTTTCAGTTAAAGAAATAGAATACAATTTGAATAATACTTAAAGGATATATATTTATATATCCTTCTAGGTAGTATATTTAAAAGTGAAACTTCAATTTAATGAAAATATGTAGGTAGAGATAGATATATTAAATAACCCACTTGACTGCAGTTTTTACTGGTATAAACCATTATACATTGTATTCCTTCCCCCTTTCTTCTTCTTTCTCTCCTTTCCTTGATGGTGAATGAACCCAAGACTTTGGCCATGCTAGGCAAGTTTTTGATTACTGAGCTATACTCCCAAACACATTCTTTGTTTTGTTTTCCTTAAAAAAAATTCTACAGAAGAAAAGCAGCAACAGATCTGACAGTTCTGGTTCTCCAGGAAATAGACTGTGAGTCTATATGACTTGTAAGTGCTCACTGATAGTGTAAAGATGAGAAGAAGGAAGAATTGAGAAGAGGTTGGCCTGGGATGTATTGTCATAGACACTCTTAGATCATCCCACAGGTACTCTGAAACTAGAGAGGCCCCATAGAACCTTGAGAACACATTATTCCCCAGACATAGGCAGTGATGGAATGTGATGATACCCTTGATCTTGTGATGATACCAGGATCTTGGCAGAGAGACTTTGTCCATCAATGACTGTGAGCCACAGAGCCAACCTCTTTCATGTGAAGGGTAGCATCTTGCTGGCACATGGATTCCCCAATGAGAAACATTCCCAGTTCATATGTCTTAAAAAGTTATTCTCTTCCTGTATAATCCTGGATTGTTGGACAATTCTATTCTAATGTACTAACTCTAAAAGACGTGGTCAGTTTGGGAATATTTTATTGTTTGAGAACTTCACACGTTTGTGTGAAGAAATGTGTTTTGATCAGCTCCGTCTCGATTCCTGCCCCCTCTTAATTATTCCTCTACTCCTTTCACTACTTTTCCTTTCTAACTTCATGTTAAAATTATCGAATGCACTTAGTGCTGCTTGTACATACACAGGTGTAAAGCCATCTGCTGGACCTTAGATAGCCTATCAGGGGCTGCATACATGAAAAAAATTTACTCTCCTTATTTTCAGAAGTATCAAATGCCAATAGCTTTTCCTCTAGAAGTAGAATTCATGAGTCCCTTTCTTTTCCAGGCTGGTATTTCGACTGCCTGTCTTGATATCTTATAGGTCTCATACATACATTTACAGCTTCAGTGAGTTCACATGTACAATGTCTGTAATGTGTCAAGCAAATACTGTTCCTCTATAGTCACTTACTGCCTCTGTTTCTTACAGCCTTTTTGTTTTTTTCTTCCTGGAAGGTCTCTGATCCTTGAGGCGGGGGTTATGATGTAGATATCTCATTTAGAGAGGAGCATGTCATACACTTAGCTGTTGTTAACATCTGTATTAACCACTATTTACTGCAAAAAAACAAAACAAAACAAAAAAAAAAAAACTCAAGAAGCTCTATGGTGAGGACTGAAAGAAACACTAATCCGTGGGTACAGAGATAAAACTTTAGGGGATGGTTTATTACTATGTCCATTTAGGAGAATAATAGCATTCAGTTCTCCCATGGGACCTGTGATAAGGATAGTTGCTGGTTTTGCCCACTTACTGGAACTGGGCATGAATTACATTGTGAAGCAGGCTTCAAATCTAGTGAGAAAGTGGTTGGTTATTCCTGTAACTTTCATAACATTATTTGAATCAATGCATGTATCTTTCCAGGTCAATTGTTAGTTTGCAGGGTGCACAGCTAGCTAGATTGTTGTTGAATTTTCTCCTGGCTTGCTTATGTAGCAGCTTCAAGCTGGGGATAGAGGTCTGTGGTAGAGTGCTTATCTAGCGTGTCTGAGGTTATGAGATCAATTATTAGCACTGCCAAAGTGGGGTTGGGGGGGGGACTCAATTAACCAACCAACCAAACACATATAAAAGAGGGCTGGGGAGATAGCGCAATAAAGCAATTGTTACACAAGCCTGAGGAACTGAGCTGAAAGCCCAGATGCCATGTAAAAGCTGAGCAAGGGCGATCTGTAATCCTTGTGTCTAAGGAAGGGCAAAAAGTGGAGGCAGAATTCCCAGAAGTCTATGGGCTTATACATCATACACAACAGGAGCAAGCCAAGAAGAAACTCTGTCTCAATCTATAAGGAAGGTGGGAACTTAGAGTTGAGGCTGTACATATACATATGTGCCTTGTCGCCTTGTCAGGGGTACACTCACATTCCCATGTGCATTGACATACAGACGCATGCACATGCACACACATGCACAAAAAAACACATGGAAGAAATAAAGTAATTTTAGCCAAGTTTTTAAAAACAACTTTTTATTGTAAACTAATTGTTTCGGAAGCCTCCTTAAGGAGGCAAAACTCTAAGACTCTGGCCTACCAGAAACACTCAGCTATTAGAGTTAGAGGAACCGAAATTTGGAGGTTCATTTTTATAGCTTCTAACTGTGTGACTTTGGCAGCCCATGTAACTTCTCTGTTTTAATTTTTAAACTAAAACAAAGCACTTCTTCCTGGATTTTCTTGGGGTCTGAGGATGCTGATTTATGAGGTTATGCAGCCACTGCATCCAAAAGAGTTAATCCAAAAGCTTGGGCTGGTGAGATGGCTCATTGGACAAAGGAGCTTGCCTACCAGTCCTGATGACCCACATTGGAGCCCTGGGATCCATGTGGTAGAATGAGAGAAAATCTCTCTTAAGTTGTTCTCTCACCTCCACATGTGTGCCAGGGGATGCAGGAACAGACACAGATACAAAATAAATAAATGAATAAATAAGTAGAATAGAATAATAATAAAAGAACCACTGTAGGACTCAGCACTCCCTTACGTATTTATCTGTAGAATTAACTTGCCATCAAAGAGCCTTTCAGGAGGTGCTGCTCAACACCACTGGTACCATTGGAAAGCAGTAAAACATAACCTCGTGTCAGAGCCCCCATGTGGCCAAGTCTGGGTTAGGAAGGCTTAATTCTTTGGCTCAGTCTGAAGGGGGAGACCCAAGTGGAGTCCAAACAGGTGCCAAGGCAAGAGGTCCAACCTTAGATCACATTTCAATCCCTAGGATTTGTACAATTGGATTGCATTTACCCAGCACACACCCACTCTGGTGGTCCCTTCTGAGCAGCCATTCACTTCATTGGAGTCAGAGCCTAATGAAGATGGAGGGCTTTCCCACTGTGAAGAGCTGGACTCTGTTCAGCTCTTGAGCTCAGCAAACATGACTCATCTCCTGAGCTAGTGTCCCTTTGGGACTTGAGCCTGGGCCATCAGGCTCCTACACATGCACACTGGCCTTCTTTTCCTTTCCATTCCTAATTGCAAGAAGATATGCTTTATTTGAAGTGAGAATCCCCTTGTGTCCATGAATGTCCTCCACTCCTGCAAATGGATACTGAGGGAATAATAATTCAAAGAGTGAGGACAGAAAGCAGCTGGGTGACCTCATAGAAGAGCTGGCTTAGCAAAGCAGGGAAAGGGCTAAGGAGACTTTGTCTGTAGAAGGTCTATTAAAGAACTGGGTGAGCATTCATCTCCGTGTTCAGGGAGGAGGGAAGCATTCCCATGCTGTACCTTTTGAGGCTATGTTGCAGCACAAAGTATGGTGGCTGAGAAGGATCACTGCTAGTGGAAATGCGTAATATGTCAATGTGTCAACAACATCAAATTGGGAGTTTATTGAACATATAATAAACAACTGAGGAGAAAACTATGCATGCTGCAATTCATTACATTAAAATGGCGTTTTCCATAGTCAGAATGAGGGATTGCTAACACTGTAGAGTAAGTTCAGTCTCAGGGACTAGGATGAATGAGAGAATTTCACTATATCGCCTAAGAGCCAACCCTGGTGCTTTCTTCCTAGTTGGCAGAGGCTGTGGCTGTGACCTGCCTCAATCGCTGTGGGCTCGGCACCCAGAGCTTGATCACCACCTTCCTAGATTCCCAAGAAACATGGAGTTGATTTCACACAAGCCTTTCCTTCATTAGCACCATTAGATTCCTACTTCTTGCAGAGAGTGAAAGGCGCAGGCAGATCTAAGCAAAATCCTGAGATTCTATCCTAAGGGATCAAGAGGAGACTTAAGAACCAGTCCCAGGAAATTGGAAGAGTGAGTCTGAATGGCTGTTTGTCCCTAATGTGATGTGTTCTATTGTCCCATAAGACTTTGTGGATAGGGCAGAAAGCAAGAGGGCACTGTTTCAGCCCCTCACCTGGTCCTCTGGAACTTTCTTGTAGGAGAGCCAATGAATTTTCCTGTGCCTAGACAGGGCTGAATGGGCATCATCTTTACCACCAGCTATCCTCATCTTACAAGGATATAAATAATACTCTGGCATAATTTTTCTTACTTAGTACCAAAATATTAGTGATGAAGATAAGACTATTTAAAAGCAGGGAACATGAAAAACATGCCCCCCCCCATTCACACACACATTTATATGCATATACACACACAAATATGTTTCAGATAAACTATAATTAAAAAGTTCCCCTTTCCATATTTGCACATCCACAGTCTTCTCTTCCATCAACTCAATTGACAGTAGGTGGACGAAATCATATTGGCACTGAGCAGATATGAAACAAGCTTGTCTTTTATTAATATAAAATTATGCTCCTTAGACAATATAGCCAAGCAACCATTTACATAGGGTTCACCTTGTATTATGTATTATAATTAATCTATGGATAATTTAAAGTATACTGGAGGACAAACATAGATTGTATACCACTTTACATATAAAACTTCATGGATTTTTATATCCTTGGGGTTCTGAAACCAATCCTTTGTATATATTAAGGGATAGTTACAGATATGCAATGATTCTAAATAAAGTAAGAGTTACAGCACTATATTAAAGTTTTATCCCTCATATAATTTTGTTTGTGCACTGCAGACATCCTATTTTTAATTCTTTACTGAGACATGACTATTCATGTCTTCTCCTCCTCAATTGTTTGTGGACATCCAATATGCTTTATAGTGATATGAAGGGGTGGGGTTCTTAGGAGATGTGTAAGTTACAATGGTGAAGCACGTATCATTGAGATTAGTGCCCTTTGCAAAGAAGCTTAACCTAGGAAGCTTGTTCATCTCTTTGACCACATGAAGACACATCAGGAAGAATATTCTTGAAGAGCATACCTTCTACCAGCCACCAAATCTGCTTTCCCTTGAACTCCACAGTCTAACTGTGAACAACACATAACTGCTACTTCAGTTATGTGATCCACTCAGCTTGTTATATTGTTATCACAGTCTAAACACAAGGGCAGCCACTTTTCTAGACAGTAACACCACATCTCTAAGGCTTGTTATTTTTTCCAGTCCAGAAAATAAGCACATAAAAATTCTTCCATTTTAAGTTTATAAAGTATACAAACGATAAAAGTCATATTGTGTATCTAGTTCCTGTGGCTGTTGTGGCAAAGTACCACAAACTAGAGGCTTAAAATAAGACTCATTAATTCTCTTCCAGGTCTGGAGGCCAGAATCTGAAATGACAACTAGGCAGGGTCATGTTCCTGCTGAGCCTTGGCAGGAGGGAGGCATTTGACTCATTCGGAGTCTGGTTTATAGTAGCATCTCTTGCCCTCTGCCTCTGTCTTTTTCATGTCTACTTCTGTCTCTTCATGTGGCCATCATTTTTAAAAGAGAAGCCATACAGAGTTTTATAGTTAGACCTATTTTATTTTAACTAGTTATATTTGTAGTTATTTATTTTCAAATAAAATAGCATTGTGAGGTTAGTTATTGCGGATTGGAATGTCAACATACTGTTTTGGAGGCAAACAGTTTAAGTACCAACAACTGTAAAATGAAGCTGGATTGATTAAACGTGTGGCATTTAATTTATCCAGCTTTGGATAATTCATCTATAAATGCATAGAACAGCACTTGAGTTAAAGATACAATTTAGAGTCATTAGCAACACTTTGCAAATGTGCAGGTTTATATGCTTAAGGATAAGAGGACCCCTTTCACCTGATGTTTGCTAGATAGTATGTAGGGTCTCTCCCAGTTGGAAGTTGATTCTGGGCCCCAGCATACACTAGATCTTTGTTTCTTTCAGGTTGTCCTGGCAACGCCATGAGTCTTAACATTTTCACAGCCAGCAGGTACTACTATGCTGTTAAATGGAGTGAGTCCTTCTGACTGATGAATAGCAAATTGTAGGGATGACAGAGGAAGCAAATAGAGGGGCCAGAGCTTTCATCAGGGCCCATGAAACTCAGTGCAGCAGTGACTTCGTTTCTGGCCCCACACATCTTCTAGTATTGTGGGGGGCCCTAAATTAAGCTAATCCTGACCATAGTTCTTGGGAAAGTTGGGTGCTGGACAGTCAAATTAGAGGAGCCTGCTGTTTAGGTATCCTGACCTGTCTAGCAAATAGTCCTTCTTCACTGCTGCTGGCTCTAGGCTTTTGGGAGAGAGGTCACTTGCATTCAGAGTCCTTTGCTTGGATCCATATTTATATGCCTTCCCTTGTACACCTGCCTGTGGGTAACTTCGTTTCAATACCACTCAGGTCTGAGAAAACCATCCATCTCCCAAATTAAGCATGCCATAGGGACACATCTCAGATATCAGACCATTGCTTGCCCACCAGAGTTCTTGAGTCAGGTAGTGGTTTGTGTGGTGAAGCAACTGTTTTCCAGTTTTTCTGTGAATCAATGATCTAAGATATATAAGCATGACAAGATTCTCTGGTAGGTGAGCTGAGAATTTGCATCTTTACCCTGTTTGTTTCAGTTCTCTATTATCAACGAATTAGCTTCCTAATCTGGTTGCTTTGCTGCCATGCCTTCCTCGCCATTATTTACTCCATACCCTAAAACATTAGCCATAATAAATTCTTCCCTTTACAAGTTGTTTTTGTTTTATCTCAGCAACAAAAAGTAACTCATGTACTGACTTAATGTGAAATAAAATTATAAATGAAATTATATCTTCTCAGACAATGACCAGACTAGTAAGCAAGGGCATTTTCTTTTATCCTTATGGTTTTCTGATTTTTTTCTGTCGTAAATAAGTTTTGAAGTTATATAATCAACATGTGTTTGTTATAGGCTTGAACAATTTTTAACTAAATGGATAGCTAGTAATTTAAAATTATATGTGCAATCTCACCATCCAAATATGATAACAATTTCTTCTATGATTGGATTTGTATATTTAAAAGTTATTGTTTTATAAACTTCAAATCTTTGAAGAAAGAAATTGAAGAAGATTGGGTTTTAGGAACACACATGAGGGCCCTCAGTAGGTGCCTGACATCCGGTCTGTAGCCTTCTACCTCCTGGCTTCTGTTCTACTGCCTTGGAACAGTTTACATCTACACCAGCATAGGGAAGAAGAACAAGAAAATATGACATGATAAAAACTAGGACATAATCTAGACATTATTTCAAAAGTTTGATAGAACATGACAGCTCAGATACTTCAAAGAAAAAAGAAACCCTTAGCATAAATGTAATGTGTATGTGGCTTGGAGGGTTGCAAGAGTTTAGAGAGTTCATCACTTATACTAAGTGGTTGGTTTGGCCCATGGCCACTGTTCTTTGAATTTGCTTTGACCGTTTAAAAACTTATTCAACTGGCTAACAGCAAGGGCATCCAGCCCATACATAAGATTTACAGAAGATAAGAATGGATCTCCTCTGTTTTGGAATATTAACATTGACTCTTGGAACCAGGAAAATATTTTGTTAGGCTATTTCTTTCACATAGTATTTCACTGAGGATCACTAGCTCCTGAGATTTGAGAATAACTTAGAATATTTAGAATACAGCTTATACCTATTTTCTGCACTTTGAATATATATACATGTATATATATATATATATATATATATATATATATATATATCAGGCTTACAGAATACATGAAAATACATATGATATACAGAGCAAAGTCTTGATGTGATATACACATATGTATATATATTGAGTACCCTGCTGTGACTAAGAGTCAACTAAAAAGAAAAAAATATAGCCATCCCCTGAAGCATGTATAAATTACTTTTTTAGACCCTATAAAGTTTTAGCTAGCACCAAACATAGAGCTTCATTCACCATCCTGCAAGCAAGGCCTGCCAAGGGAAGCCAGTTCTTCCTGAACCCAGAGTGGCAACACTCCAGGATTGGCAGAAATCAAATGAGTCATTTCCTGGTTTAGTTTTAGATAAATAATCAGAAAGATTGTCTAGATTATGATCCAAAGACATTTTTCATAGCTCTGGGGGCCTGGAATGCCTAAGAATTTCAGATGAGGCACCCTTTTCTGGTGATTTGATTGTATAATCCTGAAGAGATGACAGATAAACTGACAAGATACAGACTAATGTTTCAATGCATAGGAGATTTATAAAGCTCAGTGTGGTGAATATACAAAGCATTTCTTTCACATTTCACAGTTTAATGCTTTGACCTTGAAGCCTGGCTGATGTCTATGTGTAGTGAATCTGTCCAAGACCACACCTTCGTATTCAAACTCACCTGTCTAATGTCCATATCACCAACTGTTCTTCTATGAGCTTTTCTCTCTATGTCACTGTCTACTTTTTTCAATTACCCTTAGCTGAATACTAAATAACAGAGAGTGTTCCTCACTCTCTAAATCACATTGAAAATTTTGAATGAACTACCCGTAAGTCTGCTTAGTATACTTTCATCAATTTTTTTCCTATACAAATGCTAGTCTCTTGCTAATATCTCTATCACTCATTCTTTCCAATAGCCCATGCTTATACGTCCCTATGAAGCTCCTCACACTACAGGGTGCCCATTCCTCTATGGAAGTATGAACATAGAAAACTTTTCACTGGCAGACACGTCTTTATCTGTGGCCTCATCATCTTTGAATAATAATACAACATATATTTTAAGATGGTGGAAAGGAAAATATGAAGCAAAGAACAAGGACAAACATGGATTATAGTTTCAACTCAGTTACTAATTTATTGGGAGATTTTTGCCAAGGTCTCCTAATTTTTCTGTATGTCAGTATTCTGGTCTCTAAATGGAGGCATCTGTATTTTCCCAGATGGATCTTTAAATTTCTTTAAATTCTCCGAGTTTACCAGTTTTCCTTTAGCATGTAAAGGCCTGTTTCATGAACACTGTTTAAAATGATGTGTTTTTTTCACTAAACTTTTGTATAGGATTTACTGTTTGACAAATAGCATAGGTACTAGCAATCCAAAGATGGATAAGAAGAATATTTTGATTTCAAATACAAAACGTGTTATTCTATTAGTAATATTACCTTTGGGAGTCTAAGAAACTGCCCTGCAAACTCTTCAAGAAGGTTCACTATGCTCCCCAAACACCAGAAACACATGTTAAAAGCTTGAATGTCATCCAACAGAATGCAGAATTTACTTTAAATGTACAGACCAGTTGTTATCATGATATTATTATTATGTGCCCCCCACAGCCATTTTTCTACTGCATATATGGAGGCAGAAAGAGTGAGAAAAAGAGGGAGAAAGAAAGAGACAGAGAGAGAAAGAGAAAAAGAGAGAAGAAGAAGAAGAAGAAGAAGAAGAAGAAGAAGAAGAAGAAGAAGAAGAAGAAGAAGAAGAAGAAGAAGAGAGGGAGAGAGGTAGTGAGGGAGAGAGCGAGAGAGGGAGAAATTGGTTCCATTTTTCATAGTCTCCATCCGTTACCTGGATCCCCTCCCCATTTTCTATTTTCCTTATGTCCTGTGGTCCCCTCACTGCTGTTAGCCAGTAGTAAATACTCTGCTTCTGCCCTTCTGGGATTTTAATGTACTCTCTATTTAGATATGCTTTCCTGTTTTCAGTATGGATAATATTTTCAAAAAATTAAAACAAGGTATTTTTCATTTCCCATAAAATATGTTGCATAGCAGTTCTCCCTACTCAATGAATCAATGCCATTCATTGCTGTGAGAGATTGTGGCTACTAACTAGAACAAAGAATCTATTGCTCAATTTTGAGTTTCACACTAGATTTTTATTTTAAGAACATGGAGAGATAACAGTTTTGACAGCCTACTTTTCATGGATAGAGATTTGTTTTCCTTACTTTAAATACCCCAAACCACCCTTTATGTATAAAAAACACAGGCTAAGTATCTGAACTATGTTTGCTCTTAGCTGTAATATAGAGGAGATATTGAAGTTTATTTCATACAGGATAGAAAAACCACACTGATATGGAGTGAGTATGAAGATAGAGTGAGTGTGAAGATGCTGTCTTGGGCTTTAAAAGCTAGGTTCATTGAGTCCTTATTCAGAGTAGTTAACATGCTAGTCATGCCATTGGATAAAAACCCAGATTGCTTCAATTTGTTTTCAAAATTCTAGAAAGAATACCCAGTTTGGTACTTACTGCTGCATCCACCAAACTCTGAGGGATGGTCCTAACTCAGGACCACAGAACTGGCAGTGATGAAACTCCGTGAGAAACTAAATAAAACCAAACCTAGTTAATAAGGATAAAAGACTTAGAGAAGAGGGAGGGGAAGTTGGAGGGGAGAATAGAAGAGACCAGAATACATAATGCACACTTATAAAACTGTGAAAATAGATAATTTAC
Source organism: Arvicanthis niloticus (assembly GCF_011762505.2). Lineage (NCBI taxonomy): Eukaryota > Metazoa > Chordata > Mammalia > Rodentia > Muridae > Arvicanthis > Arvicanthis niloticus. Next base: position 45,571,096 of record NC_047664.1, on the reverse strand, counting down.
TAAAAATGTACACAGCACTCGCTTTAATCAGACACTTTAGCTGTGTGATCTACACGGTATGCTTAGTAGCTGGTTATCCTGTATAGCACATATGTGGTTATAAATAGCTTGTATATTGTGAAAAAGATAGGAATCTTAAACTGTACATAAAGGGACTAGGAGATGGCTCAGTGGGTAGAAAATCGAGGATCTGAATTTACACCTTCAGAGCTCATAAATACCATGTGCTCTCTAGTCCCAGCACTTTTGTAAGAGATGGTAGGTAGAGACAAGTGAATCTCAGGAAGGAGGAAGGCCAGCCACTCCATAGAAGAGCAACAGAGACCTTATCTCAAACAAGCTAGAAGAAAAGAACTGATGTATGAGGTTCTTTTACCTCTACATGAGAAACCACATTCACACACACAAATGAATTACACATGTGTATACATTGCATGTGCACATGCATGCATGCTTGCACACACAGATTCAGGTGTTGAACTGTAATAACACAATTCAGCAGATATCAGAGCTACAAATTTATCAAAGCTTTTTCTGGTTTTCACAACTGGTTCTTTTGAAGGCTGAAACTAAACTGATACCTCAAAGAATGGGTTGGGGTAGAAATCTTTCTATGGCATTAGCTGTTCTGAAATGCCATGTTTATTTTGGTTGTTCTATGCCTGACAACATTCTCACAGAATTTTATGAATAAGAACAATGACTTACAGTTTTTTTTTTACCAGATTGTAATCTTTAGAGATTTATAAACATTAGTAAAATGAAAAATAGCCGATTATTACAGTAAGTGTGGTCCCTTGACCAGCATCACATGGGAATATATGAGGGATTAAACTTCTTGGAACCTAGACTAGAACTACTGAATTAGAAACTCTGGGGTTACTCCCAGAAATGTGTTTTAACTGGCCCTTCAGGAACATTTGATACACAGTGAAGTTTGAAAATCCACCGTGTTATCATGACAATCACTGGTATGTTCAGACAGTTGTTTATTTCTTCCTTCCAAGACTCACAACTAAAATTCCTATGCATATTTTAAAGTGGAGGGATGGCTGCCTGTTAAATGTAGTAGATAAAAGAGCATTTCTGTCTCTACTTAGAGAGCTACAGGAAACCACAAAGAGAAAGTGAAACAGAAATAATAAAATCTAAAGTGAAGTGACTAATATATGCTAAGCCTTAGGAAATGTGGATTGGATAAGGAAGGCATTGTCCTAATGCACATACACTCTCATACTTTAGGGGAAACACAGATTTCTAGATTTAGTGCCGGAGGCTTGGACACTAAAACTGAATGTAAATGGAATCCACAGCACCAAGAAGGCTAGGGTAGATGGGTTGTGAATTCAAGGACAGCCTTGAAGACTTCGAAAAACAAAAGAAGATCTAGCTAATAATCATCTAATACACTTAAGCTGTAGGTGTAATGGAGCAATAGGTCCCTGTTTGACAGGGATGCAACAGCAGAGCATGAGACAGACAAGCATTAAAGCTTACAAAAGTAATAGGAGACAATGACAATAATGTACATGGTCTTATTCTGCAAAGTGTTAGAAGATGAGAAACATGACTGAGAAAGTAAAGGAGAGAAGGTAGACAAAATCCTAAGGGTGATTGTTGCTATAAATTTACATGGTAAAGATCAGGCATGCACCAGGAGTTACTATTTTAATCTAGATTGGAAGGAGATGAGATAATAACAAGTCCTGTGCTCACTTGTGCAATGAGCAGATGAATAAGAATGAGCAACAGATGCAAATGGCCTGAAGTGGGAGTGTAGCTAGTGTGCTGGGGAGGCCCAAGGTCAAGTGGTGTTAGGAGGCATGAGTGAAGGCACAGAGTTAGAAAAGGTAACACAAGCAATACAGACAAGATGCTGAAGCCACTGCCGTTCACTAGTAGAGCTTTGGTATATGTGAGATGTGGGGTTCCCTGCAGGGTTCTAAGAAGAAAGAGTCTTGTGTAACTCTGAAACTGAGAAGACACATTGCAGGTGGATACAGAGGCCATTGCAGCCATCCAGATGAGGAATAACTTCCCAATTTGGAGTCATCTAGAAGGAGTTTGATTCTAGGTATTCAGGTTCACTTCTGTAAGCTTTCATTTTACTACTTTCTCCATGAAAGATCCTGAAACACAATCTTATTTTCTGAGTCATACTTTTACCACAATAATGTTTTAACTGAAGAGACAAATGGGACAGGCTCTATGTCATAAGTACAACAGTTACAGAAAAATATACATCTCGATTTTCTTGATCAAATAGCCTCTAGTTACAGAACATTATTTGAAAAAATATAATTGAATGTTCTGTTTGCATTGTGAATAGGATAGAGGTTTGAGTTTTGTAGACCCCTCAGTCTGCTATATTCATACTTTATTGACAAGTTACTAGACTTAATCTTTTGTGTGTGTTCCTCTTTTTGTCTAGGCTTATAATTATTTATTTTAAGTCACTTAATGAGTTTATATAAAACTTCTCTGATGAGACATCTTTTTAAACATGTAAATATTGCTGGAGTATCTTGAGTTGGGACAGAAATTGCCAAAACTTCCTACCTTAGGGTTTTACTGCCGTGAACAGACACCATGACTCAGACAACTTTTATAAGGACAACATTTAATTGGGGCTGGCTTACAGGTTTAGAGGTCCACTTCATTATCGTCAAGGTGGGAACATGGCAGCATCCAGGCAGGCATAGTGCAGGAGGAGCTGAGAATTTTACCTCTTCATCTAAAAGCTGGCTTCCAGGATGCTAGGACAAGGATCTTAAAGCCCGTGCCCACAGTGACACACTTCTTCCAACAAGGCCATACCTACTCCAACAAGGCCACTCCCCCAAATAGTGCCACTCCCTGGCCAAGAATATTCAAACCAATATACCTCCCCATTAAAAACCTACTATCCACCAGAGGCCAACAAAAAAGCAGTCTAATTGCAGGAAGGAGTAACATTTTTTTGGAGCTGTCAGACAATGAGGTTCCTTAGAGCCCCAGATATTACAGGTTACTGTCACTGATCATGGTTGCCTTCTAGAACTTGATGGTAAGTACTTACTGCTGAAGATATGAGATACTTGAGGAATAAAATATTATGAAATCAGGCTGGTACAGACATGGATATTTTCTCCTTACTGGCTAGCTTTCATAGTGCTGAAATGTGCAAGGCACTGGAAGAGAAAAGTAATAATGCCATAACCTACTTTGAACTCTGAGCTATAATAACTGACATGCCCACTAATGCAATAGTGGTAGAAACATTATGTTTGTAACCAACTACATTCTAGTTTAATTTATGTCTTACTGTAAAAGGTAAGACACAAACTGGCAGCATCATTGAACCAAGAATTCATGCCTAGACAGGTCATAGGCCCTAGGGGAGAATCTACATTTAATATTCTGCTAAATTCACACAGTATTAAACTGACTGCTAATGATTTCTCATTATTCCCATAGATCAAATACTTTCCTCATCACTCCTCTGAGAAATCTCTATTTTATATTATATGATGATTAGCATGGATTATTCTCAACTTACCAAAGTGAAGAGAATAAAAGATTGTGAAATAAAATGAATTATTCAATATGACCCACCCCAAGGCTCAGTGATCATGGTGGAAGTGCGGGAAGAAGGAATATAAGAGCCATAGAAGGTTATCACTACAAGAAAACATTGAATGGAGGTGTGTAGCAGTGGGGGATGGGGAACTGGGGGTAGCCACTAGAAAGTTTCATATGCCAGAAAAGCAAGAGACTCTCAGGACAGAATGGGGATGACATTAGCTGAAATACCCAACAAAGGGGAGGGAGAAACTGAAGAGACCATATTCAGAGGTTTTGACATGGGGCCACCTACTCATGTCAAAATTTTTAACCCAGAATTGTTCCTGTCTAAAGAAAATACAGGGACAAAGACTGAAGGAGAGACTGAAGGAAAGGCCATCCAGAAACTGCCCCACCAATAGATCTATCCCATCTGCAGACACCAAACCCAGACACTATTGCTGATGCCAAGAAGCACTTGCTGACAGGAGTCTAATATAGCTGTCCCATGAGAAGCTTTGCCAGAGCCTTACCAATACAGATGTGGCATGCATGCAGCCAAACATTGGACTGAGCACGAGGATCCCAATGGAGGAATTAGGGGAAGGACTGAGGAGCTGAAGTGCTTTTCAACCCATAGGAAGAGCAACAATATCAACCAACAAGAGCCCCCAGAGGTCCCAGGAACTAAACCACCAACTAAAGAGTACACATGGAGGGACCCATGGCTCCAGCTGCATATGTAGCAGAGGATGGCTTTATCTGTCATCAGTGGGAGGGGAGGCCTTTAATCCTGTGGAGACTTGATGCCCCAGCATTGGGGAATGCTAGGGTGGTGAGGCAGGAGTAGGTGGGTGGGGAAGCAGCAGTGGGGAGGGGAGATGGGATAGGGGATTTGTGGAGGGGAGACTAGGAAGGGAAATAGCATTTGAAATATAAACAAATAGAATAACCAATAAAACAAACAAACAAACAAACATCTGAACACAGCAGGGCAGTTGAAAATATAAACTCACAGTGGTTGTGAGAACATGCGCAAAGCTTGTGCAAGCCCACATCAGACCCAAAACAAGATGGAGAAAGGAGTTGTATATAGGGTTCTTCCCTAGCTATGGACTGATTGTCAATTGTTAGCTTCTAAGAAAGAGAAGGTCAGCATTCTCTAAGAACTTCTGGTTCTTAGAAGGAAAAGAATACTGAGAGATAAGGAAGTAGTGATAGATTTGGACATACTAGAGGTGAATAAATATGACCAAAAAAAAGTTATACAAAGGTCAAAATTCTCAAAGAATCAATAACAATTTGAAAAAAATGTGTTTAAGGAGAACAATTGTCTAAGGATTTATAGCTTTGTGTGCAAGCTTTATTTTTGTTTCCAAGATAAAATTTCCCAACAAAAGCAACACAGGCTAGAAGAAGATTATTTTAGATAACAATTCTTGGTTACACCCATAGTGTCAAGGAAATCATGAGAGCAGGAGCTTGATACATCCAGTCACATCCATAACCAAGGGCACAGATAGAATGAAAGTATGCATTGATATACACAGATCATTTTCTTTACTCTTTTGAAATTCAGGATCTTAACCCAAGGGATACTATTTGCCACTTTTATGGGGGCTTTGTCCCACATCAGTTAGCATAATCAACACAATGCAACATGCTAATCTTATCTAAAATAGACTTGACCACAGGTCAACCATATCTAGACAGTGAAACTTTCTTCTTAGGTACATTGTACAAGTTGATAATCAATACTAATCACGACACTTAGTCATTTTAGGGTAATATAGCAAAATACCATAGGTTAGGTGGTTATAAGTAAAAGCAACTTATTTCGTATGGTTCTAGAGGCTGAGAAGTCTAATATTAAGGGACTCACAATTATGTGTGTGCTTTAGATTCACTTTGTAGTTTCCAAATACCACTCTTTCACTGTTTTCTCATGGGATGGAACCAACCAGGAAGATGACTTGGATCTTTTTCTTGTGGACAATAATTTTATTCATTAGATCCCACACTGATGCCTAATACCACCTAGAAGGCCTACCTCCTACAATCAACATGAATTTTACAGGAACATTCACATTCAGACCTCACACGTTTCAAGTACAAATTACAGTTATTGAAAAATACAAAATCAGAACTTACTGAATTGGTGACAGTATATGTAGGGGTGTCCAGAATATACTCCCCTTCTACCATCCTATCTTCATCACAACTTAGTGTACTCTATTTTATTATCTATTTTTGTTAATGATTATTATTATTATCATTGTCATTGCTAGCCCCCCGCCCCATTCCATGCTACTCATATCCCAATGGCACACCCATTGTAGTAGGGATGTCACTACTGAGGTATGAACAACCTACCAGTAGCTACATTTCCAAAAGGAAGTAACTTTGTCCTCTCTTACAACCCATCAAATAGCAGTAATTTCTCCTTAGGGGTTGAGCCTTGGGATCTACCCATTCAGGAATTTTATCTGGCTTTGTCTTGTTTAGAACTTGTGCAGTTGCAGGGAGTTCAAAATTGCAATAAACATGTCATATCCAAAAGACAACATTTTTTAAAGCATTCCTTCCATCTTCTCTTACATTCTTCCCAGCTCTTCTTTTATGATGTCCCATGATCCTTAGTGTTTTTGGTAGTGATGGTGTATGGAGTGCTAATGTACATAATCTCATTTAGAGTTGAGAACTCAGTCTCTTCTTCTAGACCCTTTGATCAATTATGCATATCTCCCTAGAGCTACTGAGCCCTGAAAAAATACACGTTTCTGACTACATTTGAGTGAGCCCATGAGTATAAACTTAAATATTTTGAGGACAACATAGTCATTTAGCATAATAACAATAGTAGGTTCTATGCAGGCTCCGTGACCTCCTCAGAAGTTGGCTTTTGACCAGAATTACAGTACCAGACCTGAAATTCTTCCCTGTGGAGCATGTCTCACATACAATTGTGAAACAGTTAGTTATAACATGACAATTGTGTCACTATTGCACCAGTAGGCACATCTTGACTGGCAGGTTGATATTGCATCATGCAGGTTCCAGAGCTGTGTAGACCATTGACATATTTTCTCTGCCAGCTGCCTGCATAGCACTCTCCAGCTTGAAAGCTAGGCAGTAGTGGTAAGGTTCCCTGATGGATATGAGAAGGCTTTCTCTAGGTTCCACAGCCAAAGTTTGTGTTGTCTTCAGCAATAGAGACTTACTATGTAATTATCATGTGTAACCAATAGAAATGACAATGTTTTCTGTTCTGGAGAACTCTGTGGCTACTTGACCAACCAATAACTCTTAAGAAGGCATGCTACAGTTATATTCACTTAATAAAATAGAGAATCTCCTGTAGTACTATGTCTACCCATGTAAGATAAGGCTATTTTATTTTAAGTTGTATTTTGAAGTTAGCTTACTAACTTGTAGGATTAACTCTTTCCATTATCCATAAGGGAATGCTAGTAAGCTCTATTTTATGAAGACCCGTGAGTAATAATGGCTTCTCAGATTTTAAGACAGCAATGACTAAGCCATGCCTGGGGTACTGCATCTCATAACGAAGAAGCCAAGAAGTCAATTCTTATTAGAAACCAAATCTACTATTGCCTTAAATTTGGACTTCCCATTCTCTAAAGTGTTTAGAAAATCAATGTTGTTCTAGTCACTTGAGACATGACATAAATTTTTTATTAATTATTTCTATATGTGTGTATATTTTCCCTGTATGTATGTGTGTGCATTATATGTATGCCTGGTGCCTGAAGAGGCTCATGGAGAGCTTTGGATACTCTGGAACTGAAATTACAAATGACTGTGAGTCACCATCTGGGTGCTGGGAACCAAAGCTGGGTTCTCTGGAAGAATAACAAGTGCTCTTTACTGTCAAGCCATCCCTGCAGCCCTGAAATGCAGCATGTTAGGTATGGAAGCCCAAGCTAGGTAAGACATCCCTCTTATGTCCACCACTTTCCAAATATATGTTTACCATGACACTTGTGATTTCTTTTTCCTTTAGTGAAGATAGTTGTAATTTGCTTATCTCTATTTCCTTTAAGCATGTGGTCAGAAGTCATATTCAATTGGGTCTTCTATAGCCAGTTATCAAAACTGAACTTCTTACTATATTTTATTCTATAATCCCTGCCAGCCAATAGTTTTATTTTTCTTGTCACATTTAAATTTTCTAACATTCGGTATGATTTACTTATTTACTTTGCCATACTAGTAGATTGATAACAGCATGAGAACAGGAAAACATATCCAAAATGCCATCTTTAGCTCAGAGTGACACCCATAAAATCTCCAGCAGTACTTGGAATAAATCAGGAACTCAATAAATATTTGTTGAACCAATAAATGAAGTCAGTATATTTTCACTATTTGACATTATGTTTGAATTAGAAATTGACATTCAAAATTCCATGTGGTTGTCAATGCCGCTGTTGAATTTTGGTCTCTCTTCTTGACTCCTAAAGTTTCTTCTGACTTTGTGGCTAAGTCTTCTAGGTATGATTTTAGGTCCCACCCACCTAACTTTTCAAGGTTTGTATTAAGACACCATAATATGTGGTTCTTGTGCGGAGGAGCTCTCATTAGCAAGAGTACCCAGGGTCCAGTTGATTCCAGTTCCATTTTAATCTGTGGTTCTTTCTTGCAACTCCAAACTCCAAGTTGACTTTGGAACATCATCTTTCTCAAGTTCCCACAGTATTTGCTCTAGACTAATGAAAAAATGAATGATCGTAAATATAATTACTCTGAAGGCCAGAGGGTATTTTTGGTGCACTTGGGAGAAAGATGAACTTGAAAGGAAAGCAATTGACTGCAAAAGACTTTAGGTATTTTTCTCTGTTAAACTTTAGGAGGATGGGTACCAAAAATAAATAGCATCGCTCATGCCCAGTTGGGTGCTGAGAGTGGAGCAATAAAAAATAAGAACTATGATATAATATGAACCAAAATGTCATTTTAATTACTGCTAGACCCTGGGGAGGTAGTGTGAGGGCCAAAGGAGCCTGTGCCCAGGATGAGGCTGATGTCCCCATGCTGACCATGGCAGTGGAAAGAGCTACTTTTGACTTGGCTAGAAGACTGGGAATCCCCAACAACAGCAGAGCCTTTGGCTGTCTACAGAGAATAAGCAGGGCTGGGGAGGAAGCTGTGCAAGAGATGCTTGTGACATTTTTTTGCTGGGATAGGAATTGTGACTGTCAATCTCAATTGCTATGACGAAACAGCCATGGAATCAACTTAAAGGAAGAAAGATTTATTTTGGCTCATGGATTCAGAGGTTTCAGTTCACAGTTTCCTGGCTCTCTTGGTTCTGAGTCTATAAGGAAGACAGACCATCATGATAGGGAGGATTTAGTACAAAAATGCATCTCACTTCAGACTGTCTAGCGGCAAAGACAAGATGAGAAGTGGCCAGTGTGGCAATTTCCCCATAAAACACAACTCAATGATCTCCTTACTCCAACTAGGCTCTGCCTCTTAAATGTCACACACACTTTCAACAGTGCAGGAAGTCTTTGACACATAAGACTTTAGGGGAAGAATCACACGGGAAGTACAGTATTCATGAAACTGTTTTGATTGATGTTCTCACCAATGGCAGATATTTAACAAACCTCTTTATAAGATGTCATTCATTATACCTGGCCCTGGACAGGCAAGAAAAGGAGAGAGGAAAGTGCAAAGCCCAAGGTAGGTCCTTGCCTTTAAATAACCTATAATCTGAGAGAGCCAGATGGATACACATTTTTAAGATCACTTGTACATGTAATTTGAAAAGAATCTTCAGTATGTAATGAAAGGGACACTTATCCTTAGGTTACTGAAAGATAACTTGAGGGGAAGGCTGGGATTTGTAGAATTTTGTTCTTTATGTGATCCAGATTCTGAACAGAGAGAGCTTTAGTCACTAAGTTGACCAGCAAGCTGAACTTTATTTACTCAAGGTTTTTTTTTTCCTTTTGCTCTAAATTTAAAAATAACTACATGAGGATACCAAGTGATATTTAGAATCAGTCTAGAGGTGTGAACTTTTGTCAAGTGAAATACAATGGTTATGAGTTCAAATCCCAGTTGTTAACTGATTGTGTCACAGTAGCCACAGTAGATGTAAATTACTTGCCTTTTCCCCAAACTTCTCTCTTCATTTTCATTGGCTTTCCATGTCTGTAACAAAATATCTGGTATACACAACTTATAGAGAGGTGAGTGATAATTTGGCTCATGGTTTCAGCCAATAGTCACCTGACCCTTTGAGCCTATAGAAAGGCAGTACATTATGGGTAGATGTATAGTTGAGGAAGATGCTCACATCGTGGTGGTTAGGAAGCAGTAACGGAGACAAGAAAGGGCTAGGGCTTCACTATCCCCTCTAAGTGTATACCTCCAGTGCCCTCACTTCCACCCACTTGGTCATATCTACTAAAGAGTTCACCACATCTGACTGGCTCAGCAGGCTAGAAGCTAGGCCTTCAATACATAGGCCTTTTAGGAATATTCCAGATCAAAAATAAAATGTTTTTGTTTTGTTGTTGTTGTTAGTTTTTGTTGTTGTTGTTTTTTTTTTTGTCAGATAGGGTTAACAATGGTGAAAGCTTTCTTAACTTCCAACATCCTAAAGACAGAGATGTGAAATCTGTGAACTTTGCTATAATGTGCTAAACTAAGTTCATTGCAATACTGCAACACCATTGGGAAATATGCAGATCTATTACATTTTTCATCATCTTAAACTATGGCATAAGGTCTATGGATTTTAATAAAACATCAATTATCAAAAACCTTTAAAACATGAATTATCAAGACAGCATAAAATACATTAAAATTTTGGGAGAAAAAAATGTTTTCATGCTTCTAAGAGTTAATTTTCTTTTAAATGTATTAATACTAAAACACAAACCATCACCAACTTAAAAAATAGACTTCTAGAAAGAGAGATATTTTACTTGAAATATCAACATGAAGAGATTTTTTTATGGCTGGTTTAAAACCCCTTAAATTAGGAGGTTGTAATGGAAAATCTGACAAGCTCAAATAAGGCAATTCAAAAATATATTCTGAACACTTAACACATGCTATACATGAAATTTATTTTTAACATCTATATGTTTATTGCAGATTAAATACTTAAAAATGGAAAAACAGACCAAATGTTTCTTAAATATTTGCTTAATATAGTTAGAACATGTGAGTTGTAAGCCTCTAGCATATATGTTAAGTGTTTGACTAACAACAAATGTAATAAAATGTTTCATTTGAAATGTTAAGCAGTTGATAAAAATGTGTAGGAGTAGACAGATTCCAGTTCCACCTAAATGTCTCTCTAATTAAGGGTGAAACAAGCAAAGACCCCCTGTTGTCTGAAAATTCAGACCTTGTGAATTCCAGAGTCTGACTAGTCTGACTAGTTCCTGTACACATCTCTCTACTCACAGTTGCCTGTTTAAGGTTGTCTGAAATACTTGCTTCTTTTCAAAAAACTCAACATTTTTTTTTTAAAAAAATGTTATTCCTGGCTATTTTAAGACAAGCTTCATTACCATCTTGTGTGTGTGGGGGTGACTCTTTTCTCATTGAGTGTAAAGTGATAAATCATGCACCAAAAACTGTCATTACATAAAACTGAACAGAAAGAGTCAAGTGTACAGTTACCAGCTGGGAAACCCTGGGCATGTTACTTATCTCTCTGCACCTTACATTTTTCTATAAAATGTGCAAGATCAAAGAACAAATTCATTGGGCTGTTGTGAGGGCTGAGTATGGTCAAATGGATGATGGGAGGAGGTGTGAGGTATCTGGGGGAACAAAGGCATTTTAATTAACATGCTTCTCATAATATATACAAGATGAAATTTACTTTGATTATTTATTGTTTGGAGGCATTTTACTTTTTAATACTGTTTAGGCCTCTTCGGGTGGATAAAGAGAAAGTTGGTTTCCTGTCATCCACTGTGTTGTGATTTAGATGATGATATTTTCTATCTATCATGGATATTGGTAATGAATAAATGTGAGAAGAGACATGAGGGGTATACAGATTCCACCAGACCATCTAGTATATGTCTGATTCATTGACCTGATGGCATGCATTCTTTTTAGCTTTTGCCAGTTTCTAGAACCTTGGATATTTCTGATTAAATGAAACTAACTAGAGACATTTCTTCTGAAGCGTTTGTTGTTTGATCCTCCCCCCTCAAATTTATTGGCATTAACTAATAACTCATGCTTGCCATAAGCAAACCAGGTTTGGTAACTGCTGCAAATACTAGGAAAATACTTCCTAATTCCATGATCTTGGTCAGTCACATGTCTAGATCTTAATTTCCTTATTTTCATACTTGAGGAGAAAAATACCTGCTTTGTAGACTAAATAAGGGGGGTATTTGGAAAGATTTTGGAACAGGGCCCACCACATTTATTAAATGATAGTCTCTGTTTACTAGATTGATTCATCATTATAAATAATTACTATAACCACATACACAATAGGCATTATGTGATGTACCAAATGCAGTGTTTCAGTGTTGTTCCTATTATTTCACAGACTGGAGGCCTCCTGTCTTTTCTTCTGCATTTGTTTGCATTATTATTTTCCATCTCTTGATTGTCAGTAAACTTGGAAGGAAAGAGATGTTATGCATTTGCTCCATCATATTTCCCTTGAGTTCCCTTCTCTGGTCAAGCTCGTTGGACTATGGTTCATTTTTTTTTTCCTGACTTTTTCGATGTAGAGATAAATACTACTAGAGAGGATGGAATTCTGTTCACCTAAGAGCAGATAGTGCCAAACATGGAACATCAACTTCAGGGAACACCATCTTCTTAGGTAAAATAAATGTATCCAAAGACAACTGATTACCAAAACTACCTTCTTTTTCAAAGAAAATACTGGTGGCTTGAGAAAAAAATGAAACCAGTAATTGAGTCCAGATGGCTCAGCTGCCAACAAGTCTGACTTCTAGAGCCAGCATAGTTGAGGGTACCTGGAAATTAACACTGTGGAATTAATTCCAAGTCTACAGCAATTTTGCACACAAGTGCTTCATCACTAATCTCCAGTGCTTCATCACTAATCTCCAATGCGTTGTCTGTGTCTCTCATAGGTCCATGGTTACTTTTAGAAAAGTCCCAAAAATTATCCTCCTTGACAAATTGGCTCAGACTTCTTTCTTTTCTCAAAATGTTATGCTATTATTTAAATTTAAGTACACTTTCTACATCTTTATCTGTTTTTCACTCTAAATTACATGTTATTTATAGTGAGAAAACCTACCAATGATTAATTTAAGTGCTCTGTTTTTAAGACAAGTGAAAATTCAATGATTTTCCTTAATGTAGAGTTAACAAAACTTATAAGTGAATGATGGGTTTTGTGGAGCACTGTACATATGTTACAAACTTTAAAACACAATGGCTTTGTTTAAACATAACCACATATCCTAAAATTCTCCCTGTTATTGCACACAGTTCTGTGGTTTTTAGTATATTCATAGTTATTTATGTATCATTACCATATAATTTCCAAATGTGTTCACCAACTCCAACCTCGAAAGAGTCCTAGTACCTCTTAACAGTTACCCCTCATCTCTCCACTCCCCAGCTCCTGGCCGACATTCTTCTATTTTCCACTTCTAGGTGTATGCTGGTGGGTTTCTATAGATTCTGGGAATCTCATATGAACAGATTCATATTTCATCATCATTTTCCATCAAGTTCATTTGTCTTAGCACATTGTCTTACTTAGGGTTTTACTGCTGTGAAGATACCATGACCAAGGAAACTCTTATAAGGACAACATTTAATTGGGTCTGCTTTATAGCTTCAGAGGTTCAGTTCATTATCATCAAGGCAGGAATATGGAAACATCCAGGCAGGAATGGTGCAGGAGGAGCTGAGAGTTCTACATCTTCATCTAAAGGCTGCTAGCAAAATACTGACTTCCAGGCAGCAGTGATGAGGGTCTTAAAGCCCACACCCACAGTGACACACCTACTTCAACAGGGCCACACCTTCTAGTAATGCCACTGCCTTGGCAGAACATGTACAATTCATCATACACAATGTCTGTAAATCCCACCCATGTTACACTGTGTATGAGTAACACTGTCTTTGTTATTGCTGACTGCCCGTTCATTGCATGGATGTATCACATTGTCTTTGTTTATTTTTCAATTGAGATGGAGTTGAATTGTCTCCAAATTGCTGTTTTCTCTGAACGTTTATCTTCTAATTTTTTGTATAAACATACATTGTTAAAGTCTCCTAAGTAAACACTCAAGGGTAGAATTACTGAGTCATAGGTTAATTCCTCTTTTCAAAGGTGATTCACATACCACATATTCTAACTTTTAAAAGAGATAAACTTCTTGTTACTGCTGTTCAAGGATGCTGAGTGGATGGATCAACCAGCACAGAGGGATCCATTCTAGTTTTATTGATGCAATCAAAGAACTTGTTTCAAAGGGTATGTTACATGCTTTCTTTGGGGTGTCACAACTGGAGTATTGATAATCTCCAGTAGTGATTTTTAAAAATCATTATGTTTTGGGGTAGCATTAGTTGAAAATTCAGGACTGGGATACAGGTCAGGCAAGTATCAAGTCTGGAAAGAGTCATTACTACTCTGATCATCTCTTAAATTCATATTTGTGTATCCAATTCTGCATTCTGACTTCCTTTCATATATGGTTAGTCTTTTGTTGGAGTATGTCCATGAAGTATGTCCTAGTTTTCCCCACTCTTTTTCTTTGAGTGTTGGTATGGTGATTTCCAGAATTTAGTAGAATGATCTGGAAGATACCATGGCCTTGGTGAACTCAGGAGCCAAGGCATCAGTGCTGGCTCTGCTTCACTTTACAAAGACTCATTGCAGCCTTTAAAATTAAGACAGTCTTTTTTTTAAATTGTTCAAAACTAACACCCTAGGCAGGAGAGATGGCTCATCTGATAAAAGTACTTGCTGCTACGCCTGATGATCTGAGTTTGATTCCCAGGAACTATATGGTGGAAGGAGAGAGCAAACGTTCAGTAATTTGTCCTCTCTCTAAACACAGTCCTTGGCACAAGTTCTCTCTGTCTCTCTCTGTGTGTTCTGTCTCTCTCTCTCTCAGACACATGCACACACACAAATAATGTCACACATATTAAAATTAAAAAATAACAACTGGGAAATACTTTAAAACTTTCCCCATTTAGGTCTCAGGGTAGCTATGATATAGGCACTTTTACTCTCATATTACATTACAGAGGCTTTGCTGTCTTCTCAAACATGGATACATCCTAGAAGACTGAAAGGAAATTTCACATAGTAAGAACTCAGATATTTTTATTAAGGGAAAGCAGAGTTTAGAGATATCTATTAACTTTCATCAACCATGTGCCTATCTAGAAGGGTTAGAATATAATGTCATTTTACAACATCACAAAAGATAAACAGTTATACCATCCTATGTTATCCATAACAATTTTGCCTCTTTGAGTGTAATTTGCCAGACAGCATATCTTATGTTTTGTTAACAACATGATTCACTAATGGGCCTCCTTATGCTCTTCCCGAGTCAGTTGAAAAAATGCTTAGTAATTAAGGTTCCAGGACTTCTCAAGGTCTTTCATATGTTAGCATCCATGATGAATCATAAAGGTGAACAGATAGGTCATTTGTATATAAGATTTCCCATATCTGCAACTTAGTGTATGTGTAGTATTTACCTATAAATATTCTTGCGCAATGGATGGTTTCTTTCTGTAGTTCTTTTTCATTGGTTCCTTCTATCCCTATTGCTTGTTGATTTGAATTGTGGTAAAAGAATAAATTAAGGTCAAGTTTTATTATAGAAACTATCGTTATAAAATATTAGTATAACAAAACTATTTTAAAATGCTGGCTGTTAGCCTAGAGCAATAGAGGCTCAGTGACTTTTTTTCTTTTTTTGAGCAAAAATGTCTGCTCCAAATAATTTAGTACAATGGATGGTTTTCTTTTGACTCATTTTTACAACAGAAGAAGGGGGATCCTAGCACCTTATTGTGTGGTTTCAATGAATACTCACTGATTGCTTCCTCACCACTAAAGTGCTCTTTAGGGGACACCAAACTGTTCCTGGCCCAGGACTATAGATCTTCAGATACTCATGGCTTGAGGTAGGGACTAAAGAATGTAAAATCATAGAGTGTTAGAAGAATAGGGAATGCTATAGACATCTCAAAAAGTAAGGACTGAAGGAAACAAATTAAAAGGTATTACAGGATCTCTTTGTCTTTAAAGCTAAAAGGGAAGGAGGGCTTGGAGGAGAGCAGAAATGGGGCTAGCTTGTCCTTTTTTGAAGAACATGTGGGGCACATACCTCGGTGTCATCACTTCAAAGTCCCGTCTCTTAATATTGTTAGAAAGGCAAGAGGATTTTAACAAAAATTCAAGAGGAAGTCGATATTTGGAATTATAGTACCCTCATCTGGAAAACCTCCCTAGTGTCTCTCATATCAGGAAAGATCTGTAGGCACACTTCCTCTAGGGTCTTCTAAAGGAATCAGAAAAGAGAGAGAAATAGAGAAAGACAGAGAGACAGAGGCAGAGAGACAAAGAGATAGACAAAGAGATAGATAGACAGAGAGATAGAAAGACAGAAAGACAGAGAAAGATGGAGCATGGATGAAGTTGGTTAGGTATAGGGCTTGGGAGAATCTGGGAAGAGTCAGATGAGGGAGAATACATAATCAAATATATTGTATAAAAAAGTAATAAAAAGGAAAAGGGGAGAAATAGACTATTGAAAAGGAAGAAAGAAAAACAGAAAGAAAAAAGAAAGGAAGGAAGGAAGGAAGGGAGAGAGAGAGAAAGAAAGAAAGAAAGAAAGAAAGAAAGAAAGAAAGAAGAAGAGAGAGAGAGAGAGAGAGAGAGAGAGAGAGAGAGAGAGAGAGAGAGAGAAGGAAATGGCATGCATATTTGCATATTTGGTAGTCCTGGTCTTACTCCAAATGAGATTGCCTGCTGCAGAGTTGCCCTCAAGCCATTTATACCAGAAAGCTACTCTCTTTGCACTAAAGTATAGAATTATTAGTTCTTGAAAATATACTAGTCTACTCTGCCATTGAAACACTCCAACTCAATTAAAACATCATGGCAGTCCCACAGGGCACAGATGCCCTGGGAAATGATCTCGGGGTGTTTCTTTGGCTGTGAATGGCTTCTCAATGTGCAGGCGACCACACACACGTGTAAAAATGAAAACAGCCCTGGTGGTAATGGAGCAATTCAATAATGCTAATTTGCGTTTATAGAGCAACCCTCTTCTCAGGGTTAAATGCTGGTTGGGTTGAGCGTGAGCAGAATATAACCTGGGCTTTGTCTCAACTGCGAGCTGGTTCTTGGTGGATTTCCCGCACTCAGGTGGGCCCTCTTACTTGTTCCTATTTCTCTCCTTGTTTAAGGTCTGTGTGCAGTACAGCTCTACACATCCAAATTCATTCCTTGCTGTGGGTGAGATAACAAATGGGTTCTGGGTCTTCTCTTATAGTTAACATTGATCCAACGTTGGGGGAACTTCTACTTTAACCAGTCCCTACTTTGACTGCCTTTTAGTAACTGATACCCAAGCACAGAAGCCCTTGTTATTATTTTTGAGTGTGTTTTTATACCTGCAGCTATGTTCAGTCTGTATACATTTCTCCTCCAGAAAAATAGATGTCTACTTCTTGCTTGCTGATTACATTATACCTATCCATCAAGACAACTTGGGTATCTTGTTAATGATTACTTTGATCTCTCTCCAACAGAATAATTACATCTGGTTTACCCATTGTTGCATATATATATATATATATATATATATATATATATATATATATATATATGACAGAAACTCCATCACCAATGGGACCATTATTTATCACTGTCTTTCTGTATCCACAGAGAGTTGGGTATAAAGTTAGCAGATGTATATTCATCAGTAGATACTACAATATTCTGGGTAACAAACAGTCATAAATTTCTGTGACTTGTCACAGCTGTTTACTCCTCACCTTTTCTAACACAAGATTAGTGTTAATGGGAAGTGCATTTCCTGGAGTCACTTATGATATGAAGATATTCAGTGATCTTTTGCGTAGATATCTTGACAATCTAAATGCACAATAATTTAGAAAGCATAGAAAATAAGTCATCGTTGTTACTTGTGAAGTTGTAAGTATGTGCCTTAACTGACATTAATGAAATTTCAGTGAAAGCCCAGGACAAGGTTGCCTGGGGGCCTCTCCTCAGTGTTTTCCAAGGTAATGTTTGCTGAGTGTGACTACTGAGCAAAGTGAGGCTCTAAGTGTGTCTGTGGCATTTGAGGGAATGTGATAAGTTTGCCAATGAGGAGAGAACTCTTTGCAAGGGTTACTAGAAGAAATCAACCTGGACTCCAGGAAATACATTGACATTCTTCTCCCTCCCCTTCCAGAGAGAAAACTGCATCATCTGAAACATCAGTGTCAAACATGGCTAGCTGAGGGTTCCTTTGCTGTGTAAGAGCAGAAATTATGAAGGAAAGTGACTTTTGGATTGATTTGAGAGAGAGAGAGAGAGAGAGAGAGAGAGAGAGAGAGAGAGAGAGAGAGAGAGAGAGAGAGAGAGAGAGAGACAGAGAGAGAGAGAGAGACAGAGAGAGAGACAGAGAGAGAGACAGAGAGAGAGACAGAGAGAGACAGAGAAGGAGGAGGAGGAGGAGGAGAAGGAGAAGGAAGAGGAGGAGGAGGAGGGGAGAGAAAGAGAAAGTGTGTGTGTGTGTGTGTGTGTGTGTGTGTGTGTGTTGCCTATAAGCTGGCTTTGCAACCTCTGCAGCTTGCTGTAACTTAGAGCTCTGGATTCTCAATGCTTCCGGTACTGGGCTTAGAATGTGATGGGTCATTTTCCTTTTCACATCGACACATTTATCATCACCTAATAGATGGACCTCTGGGTTTCTCTGTGAGGGTCTTACCAAAGACGTTTCACTGTGGCTCCCTGGAGCTCTGATTCATATTCAATTGCTGCAGCTACTTTCAGCACCTAGGTTAAGTCTGTTCTTCTGCAGCTACCCCAACCTGTTTTAGCCAAGATAAAGATCACAAGTAGGCAAAAGACTATTCAGGACAAGGCTTTATTGAGTCTAATGTTACAACATGGAAGGAGAGAAGAGGGTACAACTTCTAAGACCAAGCCAAAAAGTCTGTGAAACAGTTTTCTTTTGTAACTTCTGCAGGAATGAGAGTGTGTGTTTTGATTGTAATTCTACCAGTCACATCCTTGCATGCACACAGCCTCCAGGTTTACTAGTGATTTTCACCACTTACAAGCCTCACTTCTGAGCCAGTCACAAGCCTAGATTACACTAATCATAGGCTTTTTACTAAAGGACTGGGAGAATGTACTCCTTTCCTCCCAAGAGTCTAGCTCCAGGGTGGGGCTAGAGTCAGGTAGGGACATAGAGTTCACTGGGATTTGCTTAGATTGCCCAGAGTAACATTTTCCCAAGCTGGTGCCAGCTGACCATAGAGGGTTTTACTGGAGAAAGTTTACCCAGAACACAAGTTCAGAGGCAGCTAAAGTTGCACCGGTCCTTGCAGCTTAAGTGGAGTTTCCTCAGAGTGATCAGAAAGGATTAAAAAGAACCGGAGAACAATCCTGCTCATTGCCAAAGAAAAGGCTTCTTGGCTGACAGCTCCTCACTCAAGGTAGTCTAACATAAGAGAAGGGTCTGTCAGCTGCCATTTAAAGGGGCCTACTAGCCTGCTCTTGACAAGTTACTTTATTTAAAGGGAGAAAATACATTAAATGTTGCATACAATAAAGATCTATCATAGATGTCAGCATTCACTGTCATTAACTCAACAATGCTTATCTGCAAGCCAAACACCCTTATGAAGACCTGGGTCCCTCTTATCTGTCTTATTAGGACAGGGGGAAAAATATCATCTATATAAATGATGAACTATATTCATGTAAGATTTATGGTTTTTTTATGCAATGACTGATCATTTTACTAAAAAAGAAAAGGACAAGAAAAATTAAAATCAAGGAGTGAATTTGTATAGGAGATATAAGCTTTGAATGTAAATAAAACTTCCCTTTATTCCTCAGTCTTAGTTAGAATACAGATGGAGATTCTTCCTTTCTCTGAGAAATACAAACCAAGTCCAAAGACCTGTCTTACTAAAATCTTACCAAAGGCCCATTTATTCATCCAATAAATAGTCATTGAATGTACAGGCTGTGTTAGATACCACAGGACATGGGAACGGCACTGAAAAACTCAGTTCCACATTCTATTCTCTGGATAAGACATCAAAGAACTATAAAATGCATGTGAAATTGATCTGACAGTAGAGGGAAATGATCTGTAAAGCAAGGCAAGGTGGGCATGGTGGTAGGATAAGGCTTTGCATGGTTGACGGAAAGGGCCCAGAGTCAGCAGTCATTACAGAAGTGACCTGTTACAGGAGTGAGGCCTGAGATATCTGGTGGGAGAAATAGAAGCACAAATGCAAAGGACCCGAGGCCAGAGATTGCCTAACATGTGTGAGGAGCAGCAAGACTTAATTTTGATAAACAGGGTATTGTAAGGTAGGAAAGATGGATGTCAGGGATGGGATGGGAGAGGGAATAAAGAGGCCAGTCATCCACTGATGACTTTGGTTTTATGTCTGTGATAAAAGCTGATTATCAAGTCCTTTGAGGAGGTGTTGGCAACCTGGCATGGGTTCAGCACCATCTTTCCGGCACCAGAGGTGAGTTTCTGCTATAGAGGAAGCTATGGTGCTACGGTGGAGCCTGACGGAATGCTTCAGGTTTGCACTGGGACAAGTAATCCTGCATATCTCACAGCTGGTGATGGAGGAGATGAAAAAGGGGAAATGTCTGGCCTGATTCTCTCTTTTTCAGAATTGGAACTTTTCTGTAATGCACTCTGGCGTTTCACCTAGAAGAGTCTCTGAGGAGTTGATCTGTTTAGAAGAGGTTCAGACATACTGAGCTACCTGGAAAGTACATGTCCTTCCCTGCTGAGCTGTGTGTAGGCTTGGCAACTTGTATGCTGCAGATTTCCAACTTTGGAGAGCTGTCACCCATGCTGGGGGCGGGGCTTTGAGACATTCCTATGTCTGTAAGTAACCCCTCACCCATATTCCTGCAAGGAACCTCAGTAAAACTCACTGGTTTGCCATCTTGGACTTTGGTGCAATCTGTACTTTGGTCTGTTGTCAATTCTTTATATGGGGTGAATAGACATGTGTCTTATTTTGAGTATCCATTGTTGTGAAGAGACACCATAACCAAGGCAACTTTTATAAAGGACAACATTTAGTTGGGGCTAGCTTACAGTTTCAGAAATTTAGTCCATTATCATCATGACAGGAAACATAGCAGCATCAAGGCAGACATGATACTGGAGAAGGAGCTGAGAGTTCTGCATCTTGATCTCAAGGCAACCAGGAGAAAACTAATTTCCAGGCAGCTAGGAGGAAGGTCTCAAAACCAACCCCACAGTGACATACTTCCTTCAACAAGGCCACACCTTCTCCAAAAAGGCCACACAGATTAATAGTGCTATTCCTGGACCAAGCATATTCAAGCCACCAGAACAAGTAAATTGTTCACATGTTCTCAGTAATATTGTCACATAGTATTTTGTTTATTCATCTCTGGAGGCTAAAGGCAGCATCTACTGAGCAGAGGAGACACCTTAAAAGTGTGTGGTGACATTACTTGCATGACCAAGCATGAACAGAGCCAGGGACAGCCCTCAAGTTGAAGTTCTTAAGAACCTACATGGTGTCAGAGTCTCATAAAACCATGAGATCAAACAATGAGGGAAGACCACTTCCTAGCTAGAATATCAGTCCAAGGGCAATGCACTACAAAAACACCACTCAGAAAGTGAGCAGACTGAGGGTTTTGTACTTCCTGGGAAGATCGATGTGTTGGGTGGTAAACTGGACTGACACAAGTAGGGATCACTTTTGTGGTTTTTCTTCTATTTTCTATGTTCTAAAATAGGAACCACTTTGTTTTGTCAATTTGGGGCAGTGAGTCTGGAATGAATTGGTGATGTCCAGAGAAGGAGTGGCTCTTGTGTTATGTTCTCTCTCTCTCTCTACTGATTAAGAATGTTAGAATGGGAGCAGCACAAGACAGAGCTTCCAGTCCTCTCTGTAGGACCGGAACGCTAACATGCCATTGTTTGCAGTCCAGGCCTTACACTGCAGAGTTTCCTACCCTTGACTCTGTATGCTGTTTAAATGAGCATATCTGGCACTTTGAGGATATTTAACCATGACCTTTTCAGATCTCATGTGGCAGCTGGGAAAGAACCATTTTCTGGGTTGATCTCCATAAGGCTAGGGTGTGCAGGGGTTCCCAATCCCTTGTCTATACTCTGTTTATTTCTCAAGTGTTTGAATGCTCCTTTCCCTATTAGGCATTTCCTTGAGGTTGAGTGATAGACCCTAAGAAGGCTTTCTGTTCATCTAACATCTGTTTCCCTGATTTTCCAGGCTCCTCGTTGTTTTGAATCAATGTTTTAAGTGAGTTTGGGCATAATATTCAGTACATTAATACACACCAGAGACAGTCTTGCCTACTAGAAATCCAGGTACTACAGGGTTATAAAAGTCATTTGATACCTTGTAAAGCCCAAGACACCTAGCCAATGCCCAGGCCCAGTTTCTTGATGCAGTCAGGTGATAACACATGTACACTTGTACAGCCCTTTTCAGTATGTGCCAAAAGTTCATGCTAAGTACTACATAAATTATCACCTAATTAAGTACTGTTATGATTTGGATCGGGGGAAAGTGTAAACTCGATTCTCCTTGGAGAGCAGTATGCAGCAATATGATGTGGAATTAATTGTATGGGTCCAGGTCAAAGATCAAAGTACAAGTGGAATTGCTCTTGCGAAGGGAGAATTTGAAAAGGATTTTTGTTGGCATCTCAGTAACTTTGTGTTTTTAAAATTGTTCCATGTCTGCCAGCATACAACTGTTTTCCTCGTTTCTTCTCTAGTTTGCCATAAATAGCTTCTCTACAATCGTTCTGGTTCCTTTCTGAAATGTTTATTGCCCAGTTCTTTCACAATTAAGAACAGTGACAGAGAAGACTTCTTCTGCATTAGATACTCTGGTTTAAATATTCTTTCTGCTAAATAGTGACTGATTTTGGGAAAGTGCTCTAATTGCAGGAGACTCAATTCCTTCTTTTAAACATCAGTGATCATACTTCCTGTATCTTATGTTTTGGGTATGTGTGATGTTTGGTATAGACTCAAGGCTTCAAAAATGGGAAAAGTTAAGTCAATTCAACCATTTTCCCACCATCCCAGCTCATGCTGTGCCGTCACGGTGTGAATTCAATTTCTGCTGTCTACATCAGAAACAGTTCTCACTGTGATTAAACTACCTAGACCTAGTGTACTCACCACAATACTTTTCTTGATGTTGTTGTATCTTTGTGTTAATCTTTGAGGAGTCTTAATATTGTCTCTGTGGTTATTCAGTTTTCTACCTACCATTGTAAACTAGGCTTGTGTGTTAAGTTGTATATATGAAACTAACTAGAATGTATCTTTTTTTTTTTGCTCACTCTTAGAGGGTATTATAATAAACAACAGATCACACACAGGCACACACAGCTATTTAGATGGTTATTGGCTTGTAGCAAGTAAATCAACATATTTCAGGTATTTGCTTTGACAAGTGAATTTATCAAGTCAAAGTGTGAGCATACATTTATTTGATGTATCACTCCCTCTTCAGTTAACACTGGTCCTGCAGTTATCTGTTTCTGTGTCTCTATTATAGCACCTGAATGATGTGGGCAATGGCTGATCTTCTCTCAGTATCTTTCTTGCCACCGGCCTGTATCTCCTATTTCTTGTTTCTCCAGCAGCTGCCTTCTCCCTGCCTTTCCTGTCCCTCTATGATATGAGAATAGTCATCTCACTGCCTGGAGGAATGTATAAATCTCCAGACCCCACATCATAGCTTGTCTTGAATGCCTGCTACCTCAGTTATAAATGTAGAGGGCTGGAAGATTGGCAATATCCCCTGCTGCCCCCGAGATTCCTCACTAGCATCGTTCCTACTGTAATTACCACCTTGCATTTTCTCTTGGCAGAAAGTTCTCCTCTAAACTTTGTGACCTTTTACCAATTTTGGAGTCTCTTGATGAGTACATACAAAGAATCGAACATACTTTATCCTCCTTAGGCTGTTCTTTACTTGAGTTGAATGTCTCTGTCTTTCAAAATAATTTCTTGTGTTTTTACAAATCACTGGGAAAATTTCCAAATTAAGTAATGAACACTCACATAACAAGAACTATGAGATTAAATATTAGGGCAACAATGTTTTTACATTTATTTTAGATGGTCATTATTTCATTACTACTGTAGGAGAATAAAAAGTCATTGACCAGTACTAAATCATTTGAAGGCATATAGTAGCACAGTTTATTATTATTTAAGTTCTCTGGAGGGATAGAAAGTTCAAGAAGACTCTGTAGCAGCTGGGAACTTAACTTTCACTATGATTTAAGCAATCTGTTGAGTGCTGGAGATGTCCTCACAGGTCAGACATGAATCAAAGTCTTAAAGAGGCAAGAGTCAGACAAAAGCATAAATCTCTGTGAACACACCTAATATAGAACAAAAAAGTGATTTGTGAGCATGGCAGGGGCATGCTGGATACTCTCGTAGAAAGAATTTGGGAAGGTGATAGAGATATTTCAAAAGTTAGAATCAAATACCAAGTGTCAATGTTTCTTTGCCTCTGGGTATCTGTGATTTGGTTGCAGCCTCCCCGCTCTTCCTGAAACATCCAGTTACTTGACTATGAACAAGAATGGCTGCTTTCAATGAAAGGCTCTAGGACTATATCCTCCAGAGGTATCAAGTCAAAATTATGTACCAATACTGATGCTATTATACCAGAGAATACTCTTAGCTTCTGAATTGCTTCTGCCATCACTACCACCCATCAAACCCTCCTCTCAACTTTTCTATTATTCCTGTTACTGATACACAGCTCTTATTTCCACCAAGCATTGTTTGCTGGGAAGCTTTTTATGTATTTAAGTTAGAATGTTTAATGAATTTAAAAAAAAAAGATTTTCAAGCATACTGATGAATAGTGTATTTTGCCACTAGAAAAATCTCAACCAGTAAAGTGCTCTTACTTGCAGAAAGCAATGTGATAACAATGTACTGATTATGAATCAGTAGTACTGTGTGTTCTCTCCCTCTGACTCCTGGGAAGGATTGTTACTGTTTCACACATAGTCATGTCTCAGCATTGTGGGAGGATGTTTTCCGACACTTCATTCTTTCTTCTATGTCCTTCCAAACTGCTTTCTTTCTGAAGCATTTCTCATAGTTACTGTCAACCCTCTGGCAGAGTGTTTGCTATTTGTGATACTGCTGAAGCCTGATATTTTCTCACAGTTCCTCAAATGCTATCTAATGTCTTCTGATTCAAAGCCTCTGTGCACACATGTTCTTTCCTCATTTGAAAATCCCCTTCCTCTTCTAACTGGCCAACCTTCTAGGAGGGTCCAGTCAAAGGGCATTTCATTTTAAATCATTTCCTTATTTTCTGGAGATAAGATTTGGTAGCCTTTTACATTCTCAAACACAATGTGCTCTTCTTAGAAACTAGTTCTTACAGGCTCAGTATGGTATACTATTACTGATTGTGTATATTATATGCTCATTGATTTGTTTTTCAATATTTCTGTGCTATTTATGGAAAGGACTTTATCTTCCTTGCAGAAACACACTGTTGTGCACAGAGTTGCAGTAGGAAATAGTTATTGAACAAATGAGAGAGCAAATAAAGTTGGGTTCAGAAACTGTGTTGAATGGAGTGAAAACCCTTTTCCCAGTCCTAACATTTCTATGAACAGATTTCATTTCATTGAATTGGTAGTGATTTCTCATCTTCAAATTCAACTACATTAAAAAGAGTTACTTGTATATATGTCATCCTGACCACCTAATTGGCTATAATGGACTCAGGGACAGAGGAAATATTTCAATAAGCTTGGCAGAGCTAGAAAAATGTGATTGGAGAATACATCAAACACCAGCAGTTTAACTCAAGAGTGTGGAGTCTATTTTAAGTCCAAGACCTGGATATATTCTCAGGGTGGGATGAACAGAGTGTAATAATTTTGTGAGAGCCTCTCAGCTGGCAACACTAATGAGAAACGACCTCACTCAGTGCTGAATGGCATGAGCTCAGGAAAGGCCCTCTGAGGTTGAGTTTGTTGTAAATCTCACTGCTTGACTCATCTTGGTACCAGCTCCTTTAAGTTCATGGAGACTTGGACAGCTTCCTCTCACTGAAATTAAGTGTGTATGTTGGCCAGAGCAGGCATAGCAATGGCAATTTTGGCTGAGCTGATTCCTAGAGGAATGTTCTAGTTAATTGGGTAAGAAAATTTGAAAGAAATGATTTAGAACAAGACATTGTCTTTAAAGGAATCACCTTCAAATGGAGCTGCCTTCATTTAGGTCGAAAAGCATTCCATGTGTCATCTAAAGAGTCTGAGCTTCAAGTGTAAAGGGTTCAGAGGAAATCCCACAGTCCATTAGAGAGAAATGGAAGCCAGAGAGATTATTAGCATTTCAGAATTAGAAAAGAGAAAGAAAGTGTTCTCAGCTTCAGTTCTGTCTTCTTATGCATTAAGCAAGAGAGGAACATGAACACGGCCATGTGCCTGTTGTCTACTCACGGCTCTTCCTTTGTGAGAAGACCATTCATTTACTCCTTTTCTACATGTATTTTTTTTTGTCACCTTTGCCTTTGAATTATAGCTGTTAATTTTGTATTTTTTGATCGGTTTCTTGGTTTCTTCATATTTATACTGAAAATAGTTTTCTATAGTTTCAGGGTTTAAGTTCTCATTTTTATTGTTGAAAGTATTCTTTTTTTTTTTTTTAAGTCTCCTCTGAAAGTATTTATTGAAAGTCCTCCAGTACTCAAATCATACAATGTATGTGGAAGTCACTCTTGGGGAATCTAGAATGGGGAAAGTATCTTTTCACAAAAGCCAGAGTTGGAGGGCCCTAGAGGAAAGTTACAAAAGAAACTTCCTATTACCCATGGAAAATAATCTTTGATCCGTGCCAAGAGAGCATGAAGATACCAACCCAAGTGGAACTGCCTAGTTGCCTTCTCTTTGGAAGGCTTTTATCTTTGACAGTGGGAGACATAGAACAACCACTTAATGAGTGGAATATGAAACTGACAAAGAGAATCCAAACCCATCTCCAGTGGCAGCTTTCCACCTGTTCCTCCTAGGTGGATGTTGGGAATGGGAGGATAAACCTAACCTTGATAGAGAATTGACCTGGCATGCAATCCATTATTAGTCAGGTTATAAATCAGTTAGTAAGAAACTAAACTTTCTTTGTGGCTGTTTGACAGGAAAGAAAAATATAAAAGTACATTGCCTGATGATTGTTTTTTTTTTCTTTGTGTACCATTTCAACAAATGGCACAAATGGCATAAAAGATAATACAGTTCTTTACATCATATCTTGTGTATTGTGCATGTCTAATGATCAGACTATACTCTAAAAATGTTCTCCAGTTGCTTATTCTGATTTCTTCTACAATATGTAGATTCCTAAACCCATTACACTAGGGTAGGAAAGGATTTACTAGCTTCTCAACGTTGTCACCATACTGATGTCTAACTGAGGAATCTGATATTAAGACATAGCTTTCTCTGTTGTGAAACTAGTGGTCAGAAATGTAGGGAGGGAATACTGTATTAGTTTGGTGGCTAAGGTGCTTATTTACATGACTTGTAAGTGTGTTTTCAATATGGAGTCTTTTTACCCAGAGGCAAGGGATAAGAAGAGATAGGAGCATCAACTAAAATCCTCACTAATAATGGTGAATCTCCAGTCATGAAGGCTTCCTCAGTCACAATTTTTTGGTGACTATTTTACCAACTGCCTCTCTAGCTACTTTTTGGGTTAATTTTGGTTCTATTTGGAAAGACAAATAGCACTAAAACTAAAGAAAGTTCCATGGATGACTCTACTGCACTAGAACTACCCAACAAAATTGCTGTTTGCAGCCAAAGGCCACCTTGTCACAGTGTCAGAAAAAATGTGGCTAAAGGCATCCCAGGGAAAAAGAGAACCCTGTCTAGACAGATTGGAACATGTCATGTGCCTAATTAAACAGTCCTTCATTACAGGGCCAGTGCTATGTAAATGTTGCTTGCTTGTATTAATTGCTTGTGGAACACTCCTTTAAAGAGATTCCATGCACTTTACTCCCTCCCAGGGGTTCATGGGGATTGTGCCACAAAGATTAAATAATACAATCTTGCTACACTTCCAGCAAAGAAAAATGGAAGATTGGAGAGGGGAAATGACAGGTTAAATAGTGCTTCAGTGTGCACACCAGCTTTAGAATCCAGGCTTTTAGCATCTGATTCTGAGCTCTTCAGCCTTCCTGTAAGGTAGACGCTCTCCTCAAAAAGATAACAAAAACTGCTGCCAGAGGCTTCTTGTTGAGATTCTTCTCTTTTACATGAAAATATTATACATGCAAATTTAGCATTTCTGGTTTGTCTCTTGAGTTGGTCTGGTTATCTGCTTTAAATATGCAAATGTTCTTTAACTAATTAGGTCCTAGATAGGGACCCTGAAAAAAGGATTTGAAGTCCTGTAGTTTATTTAAGAGAGGACAGGCAGAGAGTCAGTGTAGGACTGAGGAGAGGTGGGGAAGGTGTGAAAAGCAAGGAAGATTGTAGAGTTAAGTACCCTGAACACCACAGCTCAGTCACTTTAGAGGACCAGGGAGGAAATGTCAAATGAATCACAAATGTTTTCCATCTGATGAAGCAGCTAGACTATGTGTCTTCCAACTGTTATCTACCATTGGCTTAAAGGTACCCCTGGGTGCCATTATCTTATGATTTCCATCTGTTTCACTTGGACTTAGCTTTCAGACAATAAGCAGTGGCCAATGGTCAGTCCCCAGTGCATGTCCTAAGTTCTTTCTAGGTGAGCAGAAATGTGTTTATCTTTATGCTTTCTTACATGAGATCTAGTTGTTATCATAAGAAAAGCATCAAATTGTGTTGGGAGGACTTGCAGAGAAGAGGCTTGACAAACAGACACAGTCTGCAGAACAGCAGGCTCAGAAAGCTGGAGCTATATTTTCAAAGCTGGTTTCTGGAGGGCTGACCTGTTCATAGGTTTCTTGATTCACTTAAATGTTAGAAATCCTGCCAGTATAGTCACTGGCCTTCCCAGCATTGAGCTCCTCAGTTTTGTTCCCCATCTCAGTCTTAGACAAAATATGGAAAAAAGGGGTAAAGTGATATTCACTCAGGTTAAATTGTTTCAGGACAGATTAGAGATTTATCATATTAAGCAAAATAAGTCTGTCTTGGAAAGACAGAGATCACATTTTCTCTTCATGGTGATCGTACATATACATATATGGTTATGCATGTATATACATATGTGTATATATATATACTCATATATGTGTATGAGTGCATATGTATATATTCTATATAAATATATAGTTAACATACACTTGTACATATGTGTGATCATCTATATGTATATGATATAAAAGCAGAAGCAAGAATATTTGAAAATATGACAGCAGTCATTGGGATGGGGACAAATGGAGTGTATAGAAAGGTAAATATAGTATAAAAATAATGAATATATACCAATAAGTAAACATTTCTGACTCAATTCAAACCAAATGCTTTGATTGATTTTATGGTTATAAATCAAGTGTTTATTTATTATCTTTAGTTAATCTTTGTATATTTTATGCATTTATGACTTTACTTTGGGCAAATCCCCCTATAGCAGTGTTGTTAAAAGGCAATATATTGAGCTGGATCCTCATACATGCTCCTAGCTTGTTCCCTGACTAGTATTGGTTGAGAAAAACAAATAGGATTGAAATAGGCTTTAGTTTTGAGGTGTGTCTCAGAGCCTACTTAAGTGAATTCTGGAAGGTCATTGCATTGGTAAGTCTTTGCTTTTAAAAATGGAGTGGTCATCGCTAGACAATATTTCTGTGTATTCTTTATATCTGTGCTTTCACAGATAAATGAAATAACAGACAGGAAATCACTTTTTATTATGAAAAGCGGTTATTCTAAAAACATTCCCTTGTTGTGTACTATGTATCTGAGCCCTGTATATATAATGCCCCACACATCATAGGGATATATAGATATAAAAGGTGTACATAAGAAACACCAGCTTTTAGCTAAATCTACAACATTCTGTGAGGCAAAACATATAAAACGATCATAGTCTATACTGTTCATGATTTAGGAAAAGGAGTGGACCATTAGTTAAAAACAAGAAAGTAGCATATATTATTCTAGTGTAGTTCTAAGGCATATAAAGAAGAATCATATATGCATAAATGCACAGTTTACACATACCTAAGTTGTATGCTATATCCTGAGACTCCTGGGACATAGCATTATACAGTATGTTGCTGCACACAATCATAGCCAGTTATTGCATGACAAAGATATTTGTATATCTAAACTTATCCAGTCCTATAAAAAGGTACAGTGAAATTATGGCAGAAAAATTAAAATACTGAGTTTTCAGGAGAGGAAGCTGGTCTAGGTGAGTCAATGAGTATCCGGTGGGTGGGTGTCACTATGCTGCTGTGTGCCTACAAAGCATTGTATGCTTAGGTGAAACTAAATTCATATTTTTTCTTTAATTGTAAATTAAATTTAATTTGTTAATATATAAACTTTTACTTAAAAGGTGACTCTTTTGGAACAATAGTTTAATAAGAAAAGAAACTGCACAGGCAGACAGTTGCATTATCTTTCTGTCTCTGTTTACAAACTTTCCCCTGTTTAAGTTTTAATTTATCTCTGTGAAAATCTAAGACAGAGACATGAATACAAGCCTAAGCTACAGAAAGTCAGAATCATTGGCAACATTGCCTGATTCTACTGAGGGGGAGGGGATTAAGAACCACAGCAGGCATGGAGCCAACATCTCTGACATTTCCATCTCAGGAGCAGTCCTTGGGAAACTGCTGGGTATTGGTTTACAGCTAACTTAATTACCTCTAAGAGTGTGTGTGTGTGTGTGTGTGTGTGTGTGTGTGTGTGTGTATGGTGTGTGTGTGTCTGTGTGTGTGCTCAAGCACATGCGTGCACATGCTAGCCCAACAGTTAACTTTAAAAAAGTTAAGCAAGAGTATAGACAACAATAATAAAAGGTAGTTTCACTGTGCATAAAAAAAGCCAACTAGAAGAGTGTCACCATCAAGTATTTTGTTCTTCATATACCAATGTGCACTGTCAGTTTACGGGATGTATATCATAGTGCTTTTACAGCATCGTGTAATAATGAGTTACATTAAGATGTTAGCATAAGTTTATCCTACGGGGTGATAAAAGTTCCCGGGTTTATTACATTTTTGTGAAATCCTAGCCCTTTATGCTATCCATTGTTGATCAAAATATCAATATACAGCACATGGCTGTTACATTCCAGATAAGGTTCTCATAAATGAAGGGCTTGAAGAAGAAAAATATTTGTCAGAAAATCATGGGTCTGAGGTCCCAGTGTTTGCTACAGAATCTTGCAATATTGACACAATAATTTCCTATTGTCCATAAAATATCTTTATATTCAAACAACTGAAGTCATTTACAAGAGCAACATACAGTGAGATAAAAATGATGATGCTGGATTCAGGAACTAGTTTTACTTATTAAATTCTTTATGAGATATCCATAGTAGTAACCACATGGGTAGGAACTACTTAAGTTAATGAATGCTTCTCCTAGGGTTTACAACTTCTTCATGGGTTACACTGATGCTGGTCCAAGGCCAGCAAGAAAGACCTGAGGCTTATGCTGTAATATATTCTTATGCCCTCAACTAAAGTTTCTTGCTGACCGTCACTTCTTATAAAGAGATAGCTGAGTCCTGTCAGATAAGAGCCTCTAGGTGTTGTGAAGGGTCTCATAGACCCAGCCACACCCTGGAAGTCTATCTCTTCATAGCGGTCACAAGAGCCAACTCCTCCATCCTTATGCTATAATAATGTACCTCTATATAGGGACCTAGCATTTCTAGATAACAAATCCCAACCATAGAAGGGATGTAGCTGGAACTCTCTTATTTCATGTTCACTATCATAATGCCCCCACTGAAACACCCGTATCTCAATAACATTCCTGAAACCTTGTAAACATTCACTTCAGTGAGAAATACATGAAAGCACAACATCACCAATGGGTGATGTCAGCTGGCCTTTGACCTATTTCCTTGAACAAAGACCTCCTGGCTCCTGTCTTCCTATCTCAAGGTTCCTTTATGAACTAGGTACTCTTTCTGAGTGGGCGAAAGCTGACTCCACTGTTCTTCCTGGCCCTGAAGGCCCCCCGACTGAGGGCCGAGCTGTCTGTTTCTCTCAAGCTTCTTCCTTCCCACAAATACAATGAGTCCCCCTTTCCCATCTGTGTTGTGTGGGCAGGACTTTCGGCTGAAAATAGGATCATATGCTCCAGTGAGAAATGCTCTAAGAGTCTAGAAGTGAAGGCACATTTTTATTTGAGGTTTATACCCAAGAAAGGAGGAAAGGGGTGACTAAGTGACTCAGAACATGACATGACTAGTGTTCATTGCAATGCTTCTTTCCCTGAGTTGTTTGATTGCTTGTTTGTTTGTCTTGTTTTTTTTTGGGGGGGGGAGCACAACATGAACAGAACTTCCTCCCCATATTTTCATAAGAACCTCCCCTTGTAGCTATGGGTCTGTGCTTCCCATTCCTGCTGTTTAAAAGAGCAATGTTCTTCATTTCCTGTCCCTGTTTCCCTTTGTCGGAGATGTTTTAAGGTTTTACAAGGGACTTGCCATGCAAATTCCCTGTTCTAAGTAGATGATTAAGGTCCCCCCCCCTAAATGTTTTCTCTTTAAGGTAATTATGAAACAGTCAATTACTAAGAAAATAGACTTATTTCTATACCACTTCCTTGTCTAACCAATATACCCTGAGTAGTTACCCTTCCTCTGCACCCCCTTCCCCTCCCACTACTTCTGAATCCCCAGAACTGGAAATAGCCTCACACTGGGGAGTCAGATTTGGGAGGAGGAATTAAGACGTAGAATTATTTTCCAACCTAACTTTCCTGTTACTGAATACAAGGTTGGAACCTGTGGCCAGTAGAGAGGTTGTGTAAACGAACACGAAACATCAGGGTAGGCAAAGGAAACATGGCAATGAGAAGTCAAACGGCAGGAGTGGTTCTGAAGGAGGGATGTAAATCAAGGGATTCTTTCTTACCCTTTTATGAGAGGCCACCCAGATGGTCAGAGTGCTGCCCCAGCCATGATGTTGTGAGAAACAACAAGACTGCAGGATGTGTATACAAACAGCTTAGTTAGGAGGGGGCAGGGCTATATGCTCCAGCCAATCATCATACCCAGTCTGGTTCTTCATGTACTTCTTTCCTCCCCATACCTCCCTCTGTTGGTGTCTCCAAATGATATGGATTGAGCCTGGATGGACCCTAAACACCTTTTGAACAATAAACACACATGATTCTAGTGGGTCTGTCAGCCCTCAGTTCTTTGTAAAAGAACTGCTCATCTATAGCCCTGGGTACAATGGATTTTTCAGATCACATCACATCTTTGCATTGGCAAACAGGGTAGTGTGCCCTAGGCTGTCCTTCTCTCCAGGATGCGAAGGTCCTAAGTAGCAGAGAGCAATGAAGAACACACCCTGGCATTGGCCCGGGAGTCAGTTACAAATCAAACACTGTGCTTACAAACTCTTATATTTTGAAAAGCACACTTTGCAGTGATTAAATATTTATGCATGGCACGCACTTGCAACCTTGATGATTTATTTGGGCTCTATAACTTATAGTAAAATATAAATTCCTTCCCAGGGTGATATTAAAATGTATAATGATATAAATACATGTTTATATGTAATTTATTTTCCCTACATATGGGATATCTAAGATGCTGAATAAAAAAAAATGTATCTGTTTTCCTGTGTGTGTATGTGTGTTTTTAATAGTCTCCATAAATCCAGGGAACTCCTTCTTGGACCACTAGCCTCTTTCAGTAGAAGAAGAAGCATGTTTTCACTGGGATTTCCACGTTCATAATTATTCCTCTCATTTCTCTGCCGTGAGAAGACAAGCTGGTATTTCATTGCTTTGGGGAGGTTAATAATATGGTAGGCAAAACATCAGGAAAAAATCATAATGAATGAAGCTATACAAATCAGAGGGAAACATGTGTTGCTGTTCTAAAATGTTCCTGTCATAAATCCTGGAAATTTCACTATAGTCACAAGCAAATAACTCCTTAGCGCATAAACACTCAATTAATTAAAAGTAATATGCTACATAAGCTTGAATGGATTCTAAATAGAAAAATGCTCAAATAATGCTACCGTAGGCTGCTGAGTACTTGGCGTTCATCTCAGCTATTCTGTAGTCCTAAATTAAAGGACTGCTTGTGACTCAAATGGGGCATATATGGTCCCCTTTAAGAGAACTTCATGCATAGCTTATAAAATGATATGGACTCTGTATCTAGTATATAATCATCAAACCTCATACCCAGGCTAGGAAAAAAAATTCGTTTTTTTGTATTAAATGTCTATCTCTTGGGATGTCTGCAGAGCAGAAGTTTGAAGAGTTCTGTTTTTCCCATTATTTGTAATTTATGGAAGCCTGGGTTTTATTGTCCCCCTGTTTCTCTTAAGTTTCTTGAACCGTTATTCTATGGTGCTTAAGGGGACACATGTCAGTTGACCAGTATTTTGTAATCCCTAAATAGCTACTTCTTGAATAGGACTCCAAAAACACTTCTTATAGATGTGCAAACATTCTCAGAAGTGAAAAGCCCCTTCTGACACCAGGCCGGGTCAGGTGGCTGTTTTGTAGTTTCTCATTTCCCCAGGTCTCACCCCACGCTGCCTTCATCGTGTTCTGGTGAGGGGGTCATGTTTAGTTTGTGTGTTTCTTCTGCCTGTCTCAGAACTGTATCTTTTCTGTCCCTGTAATCCAGGAGGCCAACACTAGGAAGGCACAGGGTGGATTTCAGTCCCTCCTACCCCCATCACTGTCACTCATTTGCTTAGTGATCAAATACTGAATGCAGATTCCTTACTTACTACCAAGCCAGATGCTGGAAAGTGAAGTGCCTATAACCAGGGATACAAGGCTCCTAGCAATGTAGGGCTCACTAAGTTTTCATGTTTAGATTATAAATATAACCTAAACATATATATATACGAAAGGGCCTGGCCAACTTAATTTTCAACTTTTTTGTAAAATATTATTATCTAACAGGAGTAGTAACAATATACCTTACTTTTACTCCAATAAACTATCTAAAGATATCATTTTTGTTCTGCATCAATTGCCTGGACTTCTTCATTTTAGGTTAGAAAATTATGAGATCTCACCTTTCATCTTTGCTTGGGTGAAAGCAAAGTGGGTATTGTCATTATGCAGGTTTTCCTGAGGCAGACATATGTTGAGTTTGGATGAGTGCAGCTTTTTTGTCACATCTCACAGCAGATGTCCTAGCCGTCCGACTATTACAATCTTTCGGTCCTCTTTTCACATTGATCTCTGAGCCTATGTTTGGGAATTTTGATGTAGATATATTGGCTGGGGTTGGATGCCCTATAGTCTATTGGTTTCTGCCATCCTTAATTGTACAATAAGCTCTGGTACAAGTTATCTAACTGTCATGAACAAGAGAGGAATGGGGTGACCCTTTTGGTAAAATTTGAACTAGTTTTCTTTTTATAGAGTTCAAATCCATTGTAACAGAAATAAGTGATATAAAGCATGATAACTGCTATTAAGCTAAATGCATAAAACAAAGTTGAGATGTATAGGATAATTGTTTAACAAAGGAAGGAGGATTTGTATGATGCAATTTTTGTGTATTAATGTAAAGCCTCATATAGTATAACTATTTCCTCTGGACCTGACATGACCATCTCAGTCATGATGCAGAGCTGCTATGTGACCAACAGAATACCTTGACCCACCATAGTCAGGGCAACACCATAAAGGGAAACAATGTTATTTTTAGCTAGATCTATGATAAGAGCCACCTTGCATTACCACAGATATATCAAGCAACAGTATTGCTTTCTTATTATTTTTAGTGCATTCTGTTTCCAAGATTTGGGGTGGAAAAGTTGCATAGGAGGTGCGATGAAGGCAGCATAGCACTGGAGTCTCACAGTTCCCTCATCATAGTTTACTGGAGATTGGAGGTACACTCAGACTCCTGTTCCACTGTGACTGGAAGCATATGGAGTTGTAACTGCCTGAGAACTATGGGTCACAGTGATATCTCCCCACCAATGTTAGGTGGATAGCAGCCACACAGGTGCACTGCTTAGACTGTTCGGAGGCCCCAGCACAAACTATTTCTTATTCTCTTAGAGAAACAGCCTTGGTTTCTTTTCTTTTTTTCTTTTCTTTTCCTTTTTCCTTTCTTCTTTTTTTTCCCTCTCATGAACAGTAGATAACCTTCCTATACATGTAAGTAGACAGAATGGTTCTCTGGCCATGTGCCCCTTTAGCCACAACTCTTTTTCTCGTTTGTCCTTAGAGTACTCTTTTGTATTCTATTTTAGCTAATCAAATCTGCCTTCTAAACTGTGCTCTGGGTCATATCTGAACTTATTGAACAGAGGGCTTGTGTTAGGAACTGAGACCTGGGA
This sequence comes from Arvicanthis niloticus, assembly GCF_011762505.2. Lineage (NCBI taxonomy): Eukaryota > Metazoa > Chordata > Mammalia > Rodentia > Muridae > Arvicanthis > Arvicanthis niloticus. The sequence continues at coordinate 45,534,769 of NC_047664.1, read as the reverse complement.
GCAGGCAGCAGAGTGAGAGCTAAGTAGCATGACTAGCTTTAATGATGGCAAAGCAGTGGGGGCAAAAGAAACAGGGAAATATCCATGCAACGATGTTGGTCCCTTCTGGTTAAACATATCAGATACCATGTCAGCCTGCAAGTGACATGGTAAAGGCTAACATCGCTGAGCTAGAGACGGTATATTTTCATGGTACATCTCTGACAAAGTCATAGCTTCTATTGCTTCAGTCCAGTCTACGCAGTGTTTCAGCCTGGAGTGTGGGCCCTAGGTCTAGAGTCCTGCCTCCTTTTGACCCTCTGTCCCTTGCAAGGAGTGTGTCTTCCTGCTACTGATGAATTGTGCTCGGATTTATCATTTACTGTATGTCCTTTGGGTTCTCATAGTGGTATTGCAGCTAGGCCTTTATAGTAATTCACAGATACTCCTTTTCCTTTCTCTATGGGTTCTATTTTTTTTCCTGATAGTTTTTCTAGGCTGACAGGTCATCTGAACTCTGTCTTAAGAAATGAGAACAGGTTAAAGGCACACAAGTCATATAAGAAGTTTCTTAATAATGAATATGGCTGTGACCTATACTGTAAGGACCAGTGGGCATCAATCATACAAAGAAAGAAAGGATACTCTGTATAAAATGAATAGTAAATGCATTCTGTTGTTATCTTACTGTTAATCAAGTGGATTGACTTGTTCTCCATAACAAATGGGCATGTGTGTCTGACACATGAATGTACTCAAAGTATGGTGGTGACACCAAAATATCAGGGAATTAGAAAGAGCTGGGAACCAGGAACAACAGGCAAATATGTCTGCTTGGAACAAAAGAGCAGATGGAGGAGAAAGCTCAGTGACAAACAGCGGCTCTACTGTGTTGACTGTGTTGTTCTGTTAATGTTTTCAGAGGCTCCAGCCACAGGCAAATATGACATGCTTATTTATTCTTTGTTTAGCCAGAATTTACTGAGTTCTTGTTAGATCCAGAACACTCAAGGCAAAGTATACTCAGTTACTGCCAGCTACATGCTCAGAGCAGAGTGAGAGTCAGGATAAAGGGGAAGAAAGGCAGAGAGTCATTCTGTTGCAACAGAAGCATGCACAGGAGAAAGGGTCTGCCTGTTAAGTGGCCTGAGAAGTTTGGAGAGACATTAGAATGCTACAGGACATGTTGAGAGTTACTGGAGAAAGCAAAGTTAGGACTAATGTTAAGATTTAGGATTGTCATATGCCAAGGAAAGGAGTGTTATGAGGTAACATCAGGATAGAGGTACATTAGATGATGCAAGGTGGTCAGAGGTCAAACCAAGAAGCCCAGTGGCCGAGATGCTCACTTTGCATGTAAAGGCTCATAGGTCAGACTCACAGATACCTCAAAAAAAAAAAAAAAAAAAAAAAAAAAGATAAACCTAATGACCATCATTTACTTTTGTTGGTGTGTTTTTCACATTTTCAAATGAATTCTTTGTTAATGGGTTTAACTGTAATTGTAATACCCTCATTACACTTTGCTCTCATTCTCATTCATCCCAATGCTCTCCCCATTTATCTTTTTCACCTTTTGTGAATCCTCTTTTTCCCTACAAGTCATTCCCCTATCAGCTTTCATGACAGATATAATCAACTACCATATACTGCCCACCCTATGCCTCCTGAAAGACCCCTTTCTGTCTTTCTATATTTCCTTCCTACTTTCATGGCACACACATACAAACTCAATTTGTACATATACTGTATATATGTATATGCAGTATATATTGTGTTGAATGCATGTATTTTTATACACATTTAATATAGCTTATCCAAATAAGAGTAAATGTGATGATGTCTTTCGGAATCTGGTTTATATAAACTTTTCCAGTTCTATTCTCATTACTATGTATATTATTTTATTCTTTTTTAATAGCTGAATAAATTTCCACTGAGCATATGTACTGCATTTTCTTTCTCCGTTTATCAGTTGATGGACATTTAGGTTGGCCATATCTAAGCTTTGTGATTAGAGTATGACTAATGCACTATCTCTATGATATATTGACATGGTCTGTCAAATGTATAGCCAGGTGTGTGACAGCTGGATCATATTATAGAAGTTCTACTTTCTTTCTTTCTTTCTTTCTTTCTTTCTTTCTTTCTTTCTTTCTTTCTTTCTTTTTTGTTTTGTTTTTCAAGACAGGGTTTCTCTGTGTAGCCCAGGCTGTCCTGGAACTCACTTTGTAGACCAGGCTGGCCTCGAACTCATAAATCCGCCTGCCTCTACCTCCCAAGTGCTGGGATTAAAGGTGTGCACCACCACTGCCTGGCCTACTTTTAGTTTCTTAAGGAATATTTTTATTGATTCCTATAGTGGCTACAACAATTTACATTCTCACCAGAAGTGACTAAGATATTTTTTTCCAAGTCCTTGTCAGCATTTGTTGTCACTTGATATCAATGACTATGACTGTTGCAAGAAGTTTTAATTCATATTTTCTTGATGGCTAAGGTTGTTGAACACTTTTTCAAAGATTTACTGGCTCTTGATATTTTTCTTTGAGGAGCAATTCATTAGCCCACTCATCAGTAGAGACATTCATTCATTCATTCATTCATTCATTCATGGTATTTATTTGCAAAGTCCTCTATAGATTCCAGATATTAATTTTCTTTTAGATATGCAATTAATATAGGTTCCCTTCCATCTTGTAGATGGCCCCTTCATTCTGCTAATTTCTTTTATTATTATGTAGAAGGATTTTAATTTCATGCAATCCTATCTATCACTTATTAGAAGCATCTCCTGGAATTCAAAGAGTCCTTGATGTGTCTGTAATATTGAAGATTTTTTTTTTTCTATTTTCCTTCAGCAGTTTCAGAGTATCAGGAATTACATTAAGGTGCTTGATTTATTTTAAACTGATTTTAAGTGATGAGAGATACAAATCTAGTTTTGTTCTTTTAAAAGTTATTGATGTTTTATTTTCTACAACTTATACATGTATACAACATATATTCAGTACCCACTGCCCTTTCTTATCACATTCTTATTCCCACTGACTTTTTTCTTCTTTTCAACTAGTCTTCTCATAGTTTTATGCACATATATGTTAGTATGTGCAGTTCATGTGCAGCTAGCTACAGCATCAGTGGATTCATGCCTGAAACCTCCAGACCATATGCAGAACACAGCATTTCAAAGCACTTCCCTTTATTCTTTTGCTCTTACCTTCTTGCCTTTTCTTCTGCCTGTCCCCTGGGGTTGCTGAGATTCCTTTTAGGACTGAACGTACAATAACAACAATAAAATTATCAACAACAAAATGAGATCACTGGATAGGTAGATAATAGGTATAACTCCTGGAGTCATAGGTTCTTAAGCAAAAATAATGAATGCAGGTGTGGAATTCCAGTGTGTTAGTCAGTGCTCTATTGCTAAGATGAGACACTATGACCACAGCTACTCTTATAATGGAAAGCATTTAATTAATTGGGTCTTGTTTACAGCTTCAGATGTTTAGTTCATTATCATCATAGTGGGAAGCATGGTTGCATGCAGGCAGACGTAGTGTTTATAGAAGCAGCTGAGAGTTATACATCCAGGTCTACAAACCAATGGAAGAGAGAGCCTGTGGGCCTGACTTAGGCTTTTGAAATCCTCAAAGCCCACACCCACTAATTCTTCCAAATAGTGCCACTCCCTGGTGATCAAGCATTCAAATCTATAAGTCTACAGTGGCCATTCTTATTTAAATTACCACACCTCTCTATGAGTTCATGGCTAGGGAGTCATAGAGGCTCGAATACACATGTATATTATTGCCACTTCTTTTAGCCTTCAACTGGAACTAGATAGACCCTATTGCTGAAAATGCCAAACACTTTGGATGTAGGACACACAAAAATAGAGCTGGAACTAAGATGGAAGCTGCCTCCATGCTGGCTCTCATTCATAGATTTAGAAGGCACTGTACAGATTGCATGGAGAGATAAGTCACCAACAGTCTTACCCAGCCATGAAACCTGTGTGCTATAGTACTGGTTTGCCAGGTAGGGTGTACATACTGGTAAAATATGACAGGGCAAGCTTGGGTGGGTAATGGATTATTTTCTGATTGGAGCTGAGACCTACTCCATAGAAAGAAATGCATGCCTATTAGTGGTCAAAAGCCTATGGCTTAGGAGGTCACAGATCCTAGGAGGAAGTATACTGCTGATGTTTTGCTAAATGAACATGTACTCAAACCACTTTCTCAATACTCTGTTTATATGATTGGACTAATACTGCTCTCTCCCTGAGCCAGAAATTCTTCTTTTGGCAGAGGGGATGATTGATTAGTGGAAGTGCTGAGAATGTTTTCATTCTTATACAGATGCAATCCATGAAGCCAGAATTACACTGATTCCAAACCTAGCTAAGAACAAAACAACAAAACAATATTGTAGAAAACTTTCCCTGGTGAGCATAATTTAAAATTTTTTAATAAAGTGCTTCTCAGTCAGGTAGTAGGCTGCGATAAATAGCTTTGCTATCTGCTAATAACAGATGCATTGAAAAGGAAACTGGGGAAAAGATCTCACTCACAGTAGTTTAAAATAAAACTAGGAAAGACTCTAAAGCTGGAGATGAAAACCTCCACAACAAAAGCTTAAAAACACTGAAGAAGGCATCAGACAACGGAAAAAACCTCTCATGTTTATGATGGGTAGAACTGATACTGTGAAAATGACTATATTACTGAATGTGATCTACAGATTCAAATGCAATTCCTGTCAAAATCACAATGAAATTTTCATGAAACTAAAAAAATAACTTAAAATGAAAATGGAAGTATAGTGGACCAATCAGCAGAAGCAATCCTGGAGTCATCATGATACCAGATTTCAAAATATACTGCAGAGCAGTTAACAAAAGCAATGTGGTACCAAAGCAGACCAATAGAGTAAAATGTAAGATTCAGAAACAGATCCATAGTTACAGCCACCTAATCTTTAACAAATCAGTAAAAACATACATTAACTAAAAAGTTAGCTTCTTCACCAAACAGCCTGGAGGAAGCTGGGTATCCACATGCTGGTTTCATCTTATTGATTATTTGAAATTGATTATTAGGATTATTTCAAATGGGGACAGTACAGGGAATGGAGGATGATGGTTTTTCTGAAACAACAAATTCTATTTGAAAAGAACTTGAGCAAGTGTTTTACCATGTAGGGGTTAAAACTAAAAAAATTATTTCACTGATTTGTTATTTTATTAGAGGAATTTACATTCCATTTCCAAAACCCCTTTATTGAGCTATAACTCAGACATGATAGAATTCACCCACTTGAAATTACACTTAATAGTTCTTGGTATGATCAAAGACTTGAGCAGCTGTCACCACGATCAGCTTGGAGCACTGCCATTATGTAAGGTATTGTCATGAAACTCCTCATTCCACATCTTCCCCTCCCTCTACAATTCCTTCCGCTCCACACCCACAGTTCCAGCTCCTCTCCTCTCTGCTTTCTCTGTATCTTCTCTTTTGTATATTATGGAACATTGGAAACATGTTCTTCATATCCCTTTGTCCATACATGCGACATTGTCCCCACCATTTCTTGTTCCTTCCAGCCAGTGTGTTGTCCTTAGCTGCTGGCCTTGGAAGGATCATACTGCTGGAATAAGTACTCTGCCTGCTTTTCCAAGTGCTGACATTTGGATGGCTGAGATGTGGGGATATAAAAGGCCAGTGAAGTACTTGGAGCATAGTGGATCCCCTAAAATGCCAATTTCAGTTCCCTGTACTTGTGCCTTTTAAATCCCTGGTATAAGGTCAAGGAAACAAACTATCCTTGCTCCCTAGGAGATGCACCCTGCTACTCAAAACACATCAACCAATTAAGAAGAGTTTCACTGGAAAATTAAGTAGTTTTGATGAAAACAAAAACCAAAGCCTGCATAAGGTATGTTCCAGATGCCCATGAGTAACTAGAAATTAAACCCATTTTAGAGACTGCTCAGTTGGACCCTCAAATGCTGGCAGGTATTTTCAAGTTTTTGGGGGTACTTTTGTCTAAAATATACATTAGTGTAATGCAGGTAATTTGGTGACAGATTCTTTTGGAGTTCCATAGAATGAAGTATATACAAAATGAGCAAGTGATTAGGGCAATTTTGGCTTTCTCTAAGGCTTGCAAAATTTGGTTAAATATATCTATACAAAACAACATACCTTTATTTTTTTTTTTTTTTTAAAGTCAACATCAAATTTAAGTAATATTGACTGTTCAATCTCTTAGCTAGGAATAGATGTCAAGATTTTTCTTTTTATTGTTATTTTTAATTTAGACAAATGTTGCCTTGGATAGCTTTCCCTTTAGCAAAATGTTTGTGAGTCTCAGAGGGAACTCTGAGCATGCTTTTCTTTTCTGTTTAGTTTTTTTTTTTTTTTTTTTTTTCTTTAGCATTGCAAAGGATACTGGCTCTGTAGTTGATGGGAATACTGCACTGCAAATATTAACAGCAAATGCATGGCACAGCACAAGGTTTGATCATTTCCCACTTTCTTCTCCTTCATGTCTCTGCCATTTGGAATCCCACCTACCTTTTAAAGCTCAGCTCCAAGACTTTGAGGTGGAAAGAGCCTATACTCTGTTGCCAGGGGAAAAAGTGTAATAGTGATGATCTTGGGCTCCAAACTCAGAAGTTCCCCTTTCTAACTCCTTGAACTTGTTTCTGAGACTTCCAAGCTTCATTCCTCCCTTCCAATAGGCACAAATTCATAGCACTTCAGTGTTGTTGTCATGAGAACATCAGCATGTTGTTGTGATGAGACCATATGTAACAATCAGTTACTGTGACTACATCCAATGTCTGTTTCCCTTTCTTCATGTACCAGGCCTGTAACTGTATTTTGGAGATCAAGGGTTGGTTGGGCATCCAAGGTGAGGCCAAGCAGTTTCTTCTTCTGGAACTTAGTCTTAATGGAAGAACACCAAGACGGAGGACTTGTTTCCATTGCTGTCCTTCAATACTTACAACCTGAGTTCCATGAAAGTGTCTGGTCCTTTGCTCTTTATGAAATCTAGTATTTTTTTTTTAAGTTTCCTTTTCAATTTTATGAGCTACTCCTTGTATTTTCTGTAATTATTTTTCTTAATTTACATATAATTCTGTTTGTAATTAAAAGAACTGCCAATAAATATTAGAAATACTAGTTTCTTCACTTTTCCCCCTTAAAACAAAACTATGTAATTTCATCTACAAAGTGCTGTTACATGGTAAATGTGGAGAGTCTGGTTTTTATTTTGTGCTGTGTGTTATATATACATGTTTTCATGAATGCATATACATATGCATACATGCATTTGGAGACCAGAGGTTTACGTCAGATGTTTTTCCTCTACCATTCTTTATTAACTACATTGGTTTGAGACAGTATCTCCTGACGATTCTAAACAGCTCCTTTGTGGCTGTCCTACGAGCTCCAGGGATGTGCCAGTCTTTACCAGTCAGCAAGCAATGAAGTTACAGAAGCATGTTACCACAACCATATAGAGTGTTGGGGATGTGAACTCAGGGCCTTGGGAATGTTTTACCTATTTAATCATTTATATCAATAGCCTCAGCTATGGAGTTTTATGGGAACCAGAATAAGAGACTGTATGTCTGAGTACAATTTTAGAGATGAGAATAAGAAATGTCTTTTGTCTTTTTTTCTTCTCCTACACTGGGGTTATGTTCAATGCACCTGTTGTAAGTTGAAAATATTCTAATTCAGAAATAGATTGGGTACACAAGGTTTGGAACGTCATCATTTAGCAACACTGTGAAGTATGTGCCATTTCCCCCATTATCCCATGGTCACTGAGAGCCGTGACTATTGAGAGTATTGTACTGCATATTATTTATTGAGGAAAAGAGCAAAATTAAACAGTTAATGGATGGCTTCTACTGATGGAATCTGCTAATCTATTATAAATTCAGATTACATTCAATTTTGTAACTTAGGGACTGTCTGAATGCCACAGTCCTGGTTAATAAGGCAAGGTTTACCCTGAGGGAAGCCCTTTTAAGTTTTAAGTTAAATCCTCATTGTGACTTGAGCATTAGGTTGAGCTTGTACTAATTTTTACTGATGTGAAAATTGAGTTTCAGAGAGAAATTTGTATCTGAATCCCCTAACTTTTGCCTTGAGATTAAGTTATATAGTTCCTCTTTCACAGTATCCTACCTTTCCTTGTATGGATTTTAACCAATAGCTTTAAGTTTCTCCCCATTCTGCATGTTAATAGCCTATGTAGACCAGTAGGATAGTTTCACAAAAGAGTAATCTCTGCCGTTTTTATATTTTTAACATTGACTACTACCTCGTAGGTGTTAAGCTTTACAGAATTACATGTTCATCCTTGATGAAATTGGATATTAGCAGAGTGATGTATTTGCAAGTCACAGTTCCTAGATCAGTTTAGATTCTGTATATTGAAAAACATTTTCTCAATCAACTCTTTTTTTATTAGTATGTAACTGCATTTCAGGCATAAAACAGGGCTCCAGAAATACTTGTTTGGAGATTCTGAATTAGGATTTGGTTATGTGGATATGTCTCATGTCCAATGAGCTTGGAGTCTTGCTTCAAATAATAGAGAGCGGGACATGATGTTTTGGGGGTAATGGTAACTAATGGTTTAGAGCTGATACACCATGATCTCTGTCACTTATGATCTTGTGTCTAGTTTCAGGTTCTAGAATCTCAGATGGTGATATTTATGTTTCTTTGATGTTACCTAGAAAATCATCTATAGAGACTAATGACATTTACTCTAGTAATTGTGATATTTTCCCAATGGTTGAGTGCCTAATTAGAATTTAACTTAGAAAGCTAAGTGGCCTATTGACTGTGTCCAGTGACTTTGAGTACAACCCTCTCCAGCAACAAATATGTCTACTCTTCAGCTTGTTATCTGGAACAATGAAACACTCTAGAAAACTAACTAGGAAGGAAGCCACAGAGGCTCTTTAAAAGCTGAGCTCAGCCTAGGACAAGGCAATTCCATATCTCACTTCTGACCTCCTGGCTGTCTTGGTAGGGTAGATACCAAGTGTCATAGTTCTTAAGTTACATCACTTAGGAAAGATAAAGGAACATGTTCACATGGTTTCTATTCCTTCCCATTTTGTGTTTCTAACATTTACAATGTCCTGCAGTCTTGGATTGTAATTACCAAGATAAATGATGAACATATTTTTGAAAAGTGCATTTCCTGGCAGAGGTGGCCTGACAGGCTGCTTTGCTCTTGTTCCATGTGTCCTCAATGAGGTGCGTTGGCAGGAGCCTCCGACGAAACTTTCATCTGTCTTAAACTAAGATCATAATTTTCTGAAAAAAAAATTGCCTCTACATGTTCCATATTTCTTTTTACATTTTTTTCATATCTTTTTAGACACATGAAGTTCAAATTTAAAATCTAGTTTAACATTTTTACTTGAGAGGTTAGGACTGCAAACACCATGATTTCGCCAGACTTCTGGTCCTGATGGTTGCCTTATTAAGTAGTCATTTGTTGCACACAAAGACATGTCCTTCATCTTTACACCCTTAAATGCAACAAACCCAGAAAGCTACAAAAAACTCATTTGATGTTCAGATTTCCATATCAACAAATCAAGTTCTTGTGATTCGATGTTTATCTACCCTAGTCATGAGGTAACCCCAAGAATATATTGAATGCAAAAGTCTGATTGATGTTGCAATAAATTACATGCACCCTTTTCTGGGCCCCTCCCCCATAATCCTTTCACAAACATATTATACACTGCTCTGTACACTTAGTTTAGTGTCTTAATTTGTTTCATCTACCCATGTTAACTTTAAATTTTCTTGTCCCACCTGTGCCATAAGCTGTAGCATATTAGACTTTAGCAGCACACCTGTGAAATCACCTATCAGATACATGTGTTTGTGATGTAAGTCAAATTATCTGAATTCAGTCCTTGAAGTCCATTTTAAAAGTCTGTATGCAGTGGCTTGCATTTGTAACTCCAGTACTCTTATGGGAGATGAAGATAGAGACCTGGGAAAAAGCCAAGCAAATTAGCAGGAAACCCTCAAAGGCAGCACAATGAAAGGAATGAGAGAGACCCCGCTTCAAAAACCAAAGACTACCCATCATGAATGAACTATTGGCTTCAGATAGAATCTGGGAAATGGGAGTTGTTGCCTTGAGCCATCTAACCACAAGTTAGTCCATTGACTCTAATGAATAATTTTGTTAGTACTCACACAGAGAGCTCTGGTTAAACACAATTGGTCACAAAATAAAAAGATATGAATCTGGTAAGGAGACTTTTAGGGAGAAGTTGTTGGGAAATAAGAGAAGCTGAAAGGGGAGAGTAAGTAGAATAGATTATATCTATGTATGAAATTCTCAAAGAACAAGCTTAATTAAAAACAATAATGAACTCGAGGTAGAAGGAGTTAACTTTCTCCTGAAAAGTTATCCTCTGACTGAAACATATGCACTGTGGCATAGTTACACCTGTGCGTGCATAGGTGCACACACCCACACATTTAAAAGAGTATTAATAATAGTTTATTCTTCCTTCTGAGAAAGTAGTCATTCCTTTTATTTATTTCTCAGAAATCTTGCATCAGTGACTAAACTTCGCAACTTTTAATTGAGAATTCAATTTTAATTGAAGAATTGTTCCAATTCTTCAGAAAATAAGTTCTTTTATACTGATTCTAGTCTTCACTTATGAAAGTCATTCCTTTTATTTATTTCTCAGAAATCTTGTATCAGTGACTAAACTTCGCAACTTTTAATTGAAAATTCAATTTTAATTGAAGAATTGTTCCAATTCTTCAGAAAATAAGTTCTTTTATACTGATTCTAGTCTCCACTTATTAGATATTACATGATAAAACATTAGATATTAGTATTAGATAAAACATGAATGGAGAATGAATAATAAACAATCATTTTAGTATGGGTTTATGTTCAACCAAGTGATTTTGTTTCCACCCTTTTGGATACATTTAGTTTTTAAATAGTTAACATGCATTGATTTTAAGTGTACTCTTGATCTGACAAGGTTCATAAAAGAGGTTATGCATGGTACATATTTATTTTCTGAGAACCTGTGTCAACTGTTTAGTCTGACTGACTAGAAAAATGTTCAACATACTGAGGACCATGAAGAACATGAGTTAGTCACACATCACAAGAGCATATACTGTTCAACTGGGTTTCTAATCCATTTGCCTGATCTTTTCTGGCTTTCGTAGATATGTACATATATGTGCCCCACTCCACCAAATTCCAGCTCTCTTGTAGTCACTTTATTAATTCAATGGACATTTCTTAATTCTTCTACAAGATAATGAAGACCAGTCAATATCTTTCCACAGGACTGACTTTTTTATTTTATGTAGCCAATAAATTAACTTGTGTGGAAGGACTAAATAAAGAATAAGAGCAGCAATTTAATTCTTAGGCATCTAACCAAAATAAATAGAAAAGGTTCCATCTATAAATTCCCATGCAAATATTTGTAGTCACCTCATTCCTATTTGCCCCCAAATTTAAAGCCTCAAATCTCCAACAGCTAGTGAACAAGTGTCATATCTGTGGAATAGTACTGAATTAATAACAAATGCTACATGTAAGATGAAGCTCACAATCATGTTAAATGAGAGAAGCCAGGCCAAAGAGTCCACATATTATGTGACTCAAGTTCATAGGAGATGTCCATAGAACAAAATGCTTAGAGGTAGAATAATAAGGTAAGTTAGTTGTCTGGATTTAAGAATGGGGTTGAAGATGACAACAAATGAGCTTGGAAGATCATACTGAAGAAGAAAATGTTCTGAAGTTGATTTGTAGTGGTCCTTAAACCATCTGATAAATTAACTCAAAAGCATTAAAGTATACACAGAAGGAGAATGCATTATATAAAATGTAAAATGTGACAGCTTTTAGAAAGAGGAAGAAGCTTTTCTCTCAAAATACAATTAGAGCATAATTATGCCGATTTGTACCAGTGAGGTACAAGATAGTCCTAATACCCAGTCCATCATTTTGTTGACTAACCAGCACCTCTGTCATCTATCCTAACTAAAACATTTAGTTCTGAACCTGGCTTTAGGACGAATGTCAGCTGATGACCATCCACTCAAATCTTTTCTCTCAAGGTAAAAAAGCATAGCTTCTAAAACCTCGCCAATTTATAGAGACCTCTGAACACCTGGACACTCCTTCTACTTCAAAACATTGGCGCATAAGGTGGGAGGAGTACTGAGAGGAAGAGAAGGAGTAAGAAGAGGAGGAGAAGAAGGAGAGGAGAGGCTAGGCGATGAAAGAGAGAAAGGGGGGGAGATAGGGAAGCAGATGTTCATGTATCTCCACCAGTCAAAGATAGTTGATATATCTAGGTTGAGTAGTGGGTTACACCTCTGATTGAACAATACCAAACTTATAAAGCCTATGATTAACATTTTTTAAAAAATGTATAAATGCAAAAAGGAAAGGGGGCATGGGATAGGGATTTTCTAAGGGGGGGAATGGGGAAAGGGGATGACATCTGAAGTGTAAATAAAATATCTAATAAAAAAAGAGAGAGAGAAAAAGAAAGAGGAAGAAGAATACCTAAGTAAGGGAGGATGAAGGTGAATCTAAAGAAGCATCTGTTATGGGGACTCACAGCACACTCACTTCATGTAACAGCCCAGTACAACCTGCCAGTATCCTGAAGTCTGACCTCACAGAACAGTCTTACCTTTCATGGAACTGACAGCATTTGAAGCTTTACAGATGACAGTCAATATTTCTGAGTCATTTCACATGTTGTAATATAATATTCCCATTTATTCATGTTAATAAAAAGAATACATATTGCCAACATCTAACTAACCTGTACCTCAGCTATTATTTTACTTAAGTGCAAATTAAATGAGTTCTATTAACACAAAGGGAGATTAGCTCTAGGCTGTTAGGGATGACAGGACTGGAACTGTTGTCCTTGCTCTGGGTCCATTCATTTAATATTTCCACAGAGATGATTGTATGTAGCACACCCTTTCCAGAAATAGCTCATTAAAGTTTCCACATAATGGATGGTGAAGTAGTTTTGCAAAGGAAAACATAATTAGTCAAGAAACCTCGTCTTTCATCCTGAGTGACAGGACTACTTCCCAAAACACAAGGACATTGTAAAAAGCATTAGCTATGTCCTTTTCTAGTGGAAAAGAGACTGGATGATTTCAATGTATACTGCAAAGAGCCATGCCAATGTTTTCTTAGAACTGCCTCAAAAATCTCTAAACTGTGCTGTGTGCTGTGCTTGATTTTAAGCTATTTAGAAAAAGAAATGCTTGAAGCAAACTGGAAATAACCTGTTCACAACTATCAGCTGGAGGAACTGCCTTCAGAGATGATTAGCCAGACCATTCCTGACTGCCAATCTGTAATATTAAAGGGATGCACAGAAGGAGAATGCATTTTATAAAATGTAAAATGTAATGGCTTTTAGAAAGAGGAAGAATACCCAAGTAAGGGTGGATGAGGGTGAATCTAAAGAAGCATCTGTTATGTAATTCCTGAACCTCAAACATCTTGTGCTAGTCATGTTGATTTTCTATGTTGCAGAAAATTCTAGAAGCATTTTCTGGCTAACATAATTTTGTTTGTTTTCTACATAAGGTTGTTAGCTACTCAGTTGATTTAAATTTACTTTCAAGTAACTCCAAATACTTTAAATTTAAAAGTTAGGTATATATATCACAGTTGGGTTAGTGATATGATATTAATTATAAAATAATCAAAATGTAACATAACAAAGAGACCTGGGGATCTTGGGAGATAGGAACTGCAAGAGTTTTAAAAATTCTGACAGTTTTCTGATTTTGACAATTGAGACTTATAGAAGATAGCTGCTTTCTGAGATAATTCATATCAAGTTACCATCAAAGCTGAGAGTAGTGTGAAATTCTTTCTACACATTCAGTACCATCCCTTCCTACCACTCCAAGCACTCATAGCTTGGAGTGGTGGAGTCCACAACTACTTAGCAGCTCTCCCCCAGGAGACAAGGCAATGCCTTCTCACATAATTTATTTGCATGCATGTATCTATCTGTCCATCCATCCATCCATCCATCCATCCATCCATCCATCCATCTGTTCATCTATCTATCCTTCTATTTGTTCCTTTTTAATCAGAGGGAAGGAGGATGCTAGGTATCATAATTACACTATCACAGGTCATGATAAATAAATATATGAAACTACGACATTCCTTGTAGCTTTTGATTTGGAGAATAAGAGTCAGGAAGCTATAAATACAGCCTTGGAAAATAGACAGAGTACTGTACTGTTACTATTATACTACATGGTATCATATGTTCATGTGCTGGTCTTGCAAGCTAAAAAATTCTTAGAACTGGTGGCCAGAGACCTGGTATATAACTTCATGACAGAGAAACTGGAGACATTTAATATCAACAAGGTTTCAGAAAGAAAGAATTGATCTCCAAAGCTGTTTTCTTATTACCACATGAATGCAGGCATACATTTGCATGCATGTACACATGCACATAGACACAATAATAATAATAATAATAAAATAATAATAACTACTCAAGGTCTTCTGACAAGATAGTTCTTCAGTTTTTCTACACCTCAGTATGGCTATGTAATGAATTATTTGTTATGTACCCACTGCAATGCTAATTCTATTTGCTCTACTAAAATATGTTTTTATGAATATTTATATTTTATATATTGTCACAGACTATTTATATATATTTTTATATATGCACAACTATTTACTGTTTTAGAGTTGGTTTTACTGTTCTACATAATGTAAATAATGCCACAGTGTATTGAGGAGTACAAATATCTTGGAAACCCTATTACTTTCTGGATAGATACTCTGAAGCATGATTACTGGATTATATGGTATTTTTCCCTGTAATTTTGAAGAGTCCTTGCACTATTTTCTTTTCTTATTTTATTTATTATTATTTTTATAGGATATTATATTTACATTTCAGATTTTATCCCCTTACCCCCTTCCTCCCACCACCCAGGAACCTCCTCTCCCACCCCCCTTCCACATGCTTCTATCAGGATGTGCCCCACCTACCCTCCCCACTCCCACCTCCTGACCTTTGAATTCTTCCCCCCTAACTCGGTGTTCAGCCTTCATGGGTCCAAGGATCTCCTCTCCCACCTATGCCTGACAAGGCCATACTTCGCTACTTATACAGATGGAGTCATAGGTCCCTCCCTATGTGCTCCCAGGTTGGTGGTTTAGACCCTGGGAGCTCTGGCTGGTTGGCATTGTTGCTCTCCTCATGGGGCCACAAACCCTTTCAGCTTCTTCAGTCTTCTAACTTCTCCATTGGGAACCCTTGAGCAGATCAATGGTTAGCTGTGAGCATTTGCTTCTGAATGTGTCAGACTCTGGCAGACCTCTAAGGCCACAGCTATATCAGACTCTTGTCAGCATGTACTTCCTCATAGCCATATCAGCATCTACCTTTGGTGACTGCATGTGGGATGGATACCCAGGTGGAATGGTACTCAGATGGCCCCTCCTTCAGTTTCTGTCCCACACTTTGTCTCCATATTTGCTCTTTTGAGTATTTTTGTCATTCCTTCTAAGTAGGACAGAGGCATCCACACTTGGTCTTCCTTCTTCATGAGCTTCATATGGTCTGTGGGTTGAGTCTTGGCTATTCCAAGCTTTTGGGCTAATATCCACTTATCAGTGAGTAAATACCAGGTGTGTTCTGTTGTTTTTGGGTTACCTCACTCAGGATGATATTTTCTAGTTCCATCCATTTACTTAAGAATTTCTCGAATTCATTATTTTTTATAGCTGAGTAATACTCCATTGTGTACATGTACCACATATTTTTTTTGTATCCATTTCTCATTTGAAGAACATCTGTTTTTTCCAGCTTCTGGCTATTATAAATAAGGCTGCTATGGACATAGTGGAGCATATGTCCTTTTTGTATGTTGGAGTATCTTCTAGATATATGCCAAGGAGTGGTATAGCTGGATCCTCAGGTAATGCTATATCCAATTTTCTGAGAGACCACCAGACTTATTTCCAGAGTGGTTGTACCAGCTTGCAATCCCACCAACAATGGAGGAGTGTTCCTCTTTCTCCACATCCTCACCAGCATCTACTATCACCTGAGTTTTTGATCTTAGCCATTCTGACTGGTGTGAGGTAGTATCTCAGGGTTGTTTTGATTTGTGTTTCCATGATGACTAAGGATGTTGTGCATTTCTTAAGGTGCTTCTTGGCTATTCGAGTTTCCTCAGTTGAGAATTCTTTGTTTAGCTTTGTACCCCATTTTTAATAGGGTTATTTGGTTGTCTGGAGTATAATTTCTTGAGTTCTTTGTATATATTGGATATTAGCCCTCTATCAGATGTAGGATTGGTAATGATCTTCTCCAAATCTGTTGGTCCTTGCACTATTTTCAATAATGACTGTATCAATTTGCACTTTTACCATAGTGTGTAAGAATCTCTGTTGTATCTTTACCTAGACTCATTTCTCTTGTCTTTTAGGAACTATCAATGCCAGTTGGTAAGAGGTGATAGCTCTTTGTGATTTAATTTCATTTCTCTGATGACTGGTAATGTTGAGCACTTATGATGCACCCCCAGTCCATTATAAAAACCTTGGTTAACATATTTATCTAGGATCCTTTGCCTCTTTGTTAAAATGCTATTTTGTTACTTTCTGGTTGTTGTCAATGAATTGTAAGAGACCCTTTTGTATTTGGGGCATTAGCCTCTTAAATAATCATATGGCTTATAAATATTTTCTCTTACTATAAATATTGCTCTTTTATTTACCATTTCATTTGCTCTATAAAGGTATTTAACTGGATGCTACTTACCTCTGTATTTTATGCATATGCTTCAGGTGTATGTTTCAATGACATTTATTTATTCAAGATCTATGTTTAAAATTTGAATCCATCACTTACTAAAGTTCAATCAAGATAAAGTAAATAATCTAAGTAGATTTATGACCCCTAAGGAAATAGAAGCAGTCATTAAAATCTCCCAACCAAAAGAAGCCCAGGGCCAATTGGTTTTAGAAAATAATTCTACCAGATCTTCAAGGAAAAGCTAATACCAATACTCTTCAAGCTTTTCCTCATAATAGAAACAGAACATTACCATTTCATTTCACGAGGCCACAATCACCCTGAAACCTAAACCAAACAAAGATTCAACAAAGAAGGATAATTTTAGACCAATTACCCTGATGAACATGGATGTAAAGATACTCAATAAAATATTAGCAAAATGAATCCAAGAACACATCAAAAAGATCATCCACCATGATCAAGTAGGTTTTATTCCAGAGATGCGGGGATAGTTCAACATTTAAAATTCTATTAATATAATCCAACATATAATCAAATTAAAAGAAAGAAACATATGACCATCTCATTAGAAGCTGAAAAAGCCTTTGACAAATCTAACACTCTTTTAGGATAAAAGTCTTGGAGATATTATAGATACAAAACATTTACCCAAGCATAATAAAGGCAATGTATAGCAAGCCAATAGCTGACATCAAGTTAAATGAAGAGAAACTTAAAGCAATTTTACTAAAATCAGGGACAAGACAAGGCTGTTCCCTCTCTTCATATTTATTCAACATAGTATTTGAAGCTTTAGCTAGAGAATTAACTACAACTAAAGGAGATCAAGTGCCTACACATTGTAATGGAAGAAGATGGAAAAATCAAAGTATATCTATTCATAGAGGATGTAATAGTATACATAAGTGACCCCCGCCTCCCAAATTTACCAGAGAACTACAGCTCATAAATACCTTCAGCAAAGTGGCTGGATAAAAAATTAACTAAAACAAATCAGTGGTCCTGCTATATACAAATGATAAACTGGCTGATAAAAAAATTAGAGAAACAATACACTTCACAATAGCCACAAAAATATAAAATACCTTGGTATAACTCTAACCAACCAAATGAGAGACCTATATGACAAAAACTTCCAATTTTGGAGAAGAAATTAAAAAGGAGATCAGAAAATGGAAAGTTCTTTCATGCTCATGATTAATAGAATTAATATAGTAAAAATGGCCATCTTACCAAAACCAATCCACAGATTCAATACAATTCCCATCAAAACTCTAACACAATTCTTTACAGACTTTGAAAGAACAATACTCAATTTAATATGGAAAAACAAAGAAACCTAGGATAGCTAAAACAATCCCGTATAATAAAAGAACTTCTGGAGGTATCAACATTCCTGATTTTAAGTTGTAACTATGAGCAGTAGCAATAAAAAACACACAGTACTGGCATAAAATTAAACAGGTTGATCAATGAAATTGAATGGAAGACCCAGACACAAACCCACACACCTATAGACACTTGAGTTTTGATGAAGAAGAGAAAATTATACAAAGGAACAAAGGAAAGCACATTCAACAAAGGTTGCTGATATAACTGAATGTTTTCATGCAAAAGAATGCAAATATATCCATATCTATCACCATGTACAAAACTTAAATCCAAGTGGATTAATGACCTCCACATAAAACTAGATATACTTAATCTAATAGAAGAGAAAGTGGAGAATGTCCTTGAATAGATTAGCACAGGATATCACTTTATGAACAGAACATAATAGTTTAGGGACTAAGATCAACAATTAATAAATGGGACTTCATGACACTGAAATGCTTCTGTAAGGCAAAGGATACCATCAAAAGGACAAAATGGCAACCTATAGAATGGGAAAAATATTCTCACCAGCTCAACCTCCAAGAAGGCTGACATCTGAAATACATATGAAACTCAAGAAACTAGACATTATCCAACAAAATAACCCAATTAAAATGGCATTCAGGCTTAAATACAGAGAATTCTCAATAGAGGACTCTTTAGTGGCTAGAAGGTACTTAAAGAAATGGACAACATCATTAGTCATCAGGTAAACACAAATTAAAATGACTCCCAGATTCCATTTTACACCTGTCAAAATGGCTAAAAATCAAAAGCTCAAGAAACAATTCATTTTGGTGAGGTTGTGGAGCAAGGACAACAATCTTCCGTTGCTCATGGGAGTGGAAACTTGTACAACCACTCTAGAAATTAATTTGGCTGTTCTTCAGAAAACTGAGACTATATCTACCTCAAGGCTCAGTTATAAGGCTCAAGGGCATAGACTCAAAATAAGCTCCACCATATCACAAGGACATTTGCTTATCTATGTTCATAGCAGCTTTGTCCATAATAGTCAGAAACTGGAAACAAGCTAGATGCCCCTTAACTGAAGAATGGATAAAGAAAATATGGTACATTTATACAATGGTGTGTTAGTCATTAAAAACAATGACCATGAAATTTGCAGGCAAATGGATGGGATTAGAAAAGATCATCCTAAGTGAGATAACCCAGACTCTGAAAGAGAAGCATGGTATGTTTTCACTTATAAGTATATATTAGTCATAAAGTACAGGATAGCTATGGTATAATTCATAGACCCAAACAAGATATATAACAAGGAAGGCCCAAGAGGGGCAATGCTTGAATCTCACTGAGAAGGGGAAATAGATTAGATGGTGGTGGTAGATAGAAGGAGGTAAGTGGATGGGGGAAGAAATTGGGATAGGAACAGGAGGTATGAGGTCAGGGGTGGAGGGATGGAGAGAGTACCAGGAGAGTCAACTGAATTGGGCATCGATGGGTCATCACTAGGACAAGCTAGAAACCTAGGACAATGGAAACTCCCAGGACTCTATAATGGTAACCCTAGCTAAGATTCCTAGCAATGGGGCATATAGCACCTGAACTGGACACCTCCTGTAACCAGACAAGAGTTCCATTGGAGATACTGGAAGATCAACCCAGCCACAAAACCTTAGACCCACAATTTGCCCTGCCTACAAGATTTGCAGGAGTAAAAGATGGAACAGAATTTGAAAGAATAGCTAAACAATGACTGTCCCAGCTTAAGACCATGTAATGAGAGGGATCCCACTCATGACACTATTAATGATCTTTTGCTATACTTGGAGCAGGAGCTTCACATAACTGTCATCAGAGAGGCTCCACCCAGCAATGGATGGAAACTGATGCAGAGACCCACAGCCAAGCATTAAATGGTGCTTGCGGAATCCTGTGGAAGAAGGGAGGAAAGAGTGAAGGAACCAGAGGGGTCAAGGACACCATAGGTAAACCTTCAGAATCGACCAATCTGGGCTTGTAGGGGCTCGTGGAGACTGAACTACCAACTAGAGAACATGCATAAGTCAGACCTAGGCCTTCTGCATGTATGTAATAGTTACAGGTGGGTCTTAATATGGGACTCTTAAAGAGGGAGCAGAGGCTGTCTCTGTCTACATTTCCTGCCTTTGGATCCCTTTCCCCTAGCTAAGCTGCCTTGTCTGCCCTCAATAGAAGAAGATGTTCCTAGTCTTACTGAGACTTGATATGCCAAGGCTGGTTGATATCCACAGGAGGCCTCCCTTTTTCTGAGGAGAAGAGGAGGTGGGATGGTGGGGAGGGGTAGAAGGTTAGAGGAAGGAACTGTGAGGATAGGAGGGAAGGAAAACTAAGACTGTGATATAAAGTAAATAAATAATTGATAAATTTAAAAACATTGAAAAGATTTTAATTCAGCAAGTTAACTTTTAAGTATGAGGTAAGATAAGGTGTGCTATGACCAGTTTGGACATGGTTGTTCAGCTTTTAAAAAAATAGATGATTTTTTCCTCCTTTCCTTCAACCCCACATCCTTCACGCCTGTGTCAAAACTTAAGCTGCAAATATGCCTTTGTCTTTTGGGGATCATTTTGGTTCCTCTGGTGGAGGCAAGATGATGTCAAGACCACATTGCTGTAATTTCTATTAGTTTATAACATAATTTTATATCAGAAGTGTAATGATGATAGATTTACAGTCTTGAGGAGCTGGTGTTCCCTTGTGACCTTTATTTTATTTATTTATTTATTTATTTATTTATTTATTTATTTATTTATTTATTTGAGAAAGGGTTTCTTTGTGTAGCCCTGGCTGTCCTGGAACTCACTCTGTAGACCAGGCTGGCCTCGAACTCAGAAATCCGCCTGCCTCTGGTTCCCAAGTGTTGGGATTGCAGGCGTGTGCCACCACTGCCCGGCCCTTGTGATCTTTAGAATTATTTTTCGTATTTCTTTGAAAGATTCCACTCAAATTTTGTAGAGATTGCACTGAATTTGTAGATTACCGAGGGTAATATGGGCATAGAAATCTTATGTCTTATTTGTATCATTTTTAGTTTCTCTTATTAATATTAAAATTATAAATGTCAATGCATAGATCTCCCAATTTCTCAATTAAGTTCAGTCCTGAGTATTTTATTCTTTGTGATGTAGTTGCTAACAAGTTTGTTTTTGTTTGTTTGCTTTGGTTTTCTTTTTTTTTTTTTTTAGGATTTGTTTGTTTCTTTGTTTGTTGGTTAGTTTGATGTTTATCTATAGAGACATAAACCTTCATGCTGATTTTGAATTCTGGAGTTAAATTGTTGGATTTCTTTTTTTAAAATTTTTTCTTCTTTATTGGATATTTTATTTACATTTCAGATATTACCCCTTTCCCCATTTTCCCCAACCCAGAAAACCCCTATTCCATCTCCCCTTCTGCTTCTATGAGAATGTGCCCCTACTCACTCACCCACTCTGACTTCACCACCCACCCACTCCCACCTCCCCGCTCTCGAATTCCCCCAAACTGTGGCATCCAGCCTTCATGGTACCAAGGACTCCTCTCCCACCTATGCCCAACAAGGCCATCCTCCCCTACATATACAGCTGGAGCCATGGGTCTCTCCCTATGTGTTCCCAGGCTGGTGGTTTATACCCTGGGAGCTCTGGTTGGTTGGTATTGTTGCTCTCCCCATGGGGCTGCAAACCCTTTATCTCCTTCAGTCTTCTCTCTAAGTCCTCCAATGAGAACCCCATGATCAGTTCAATGGTTAGCTGTTGTCTGTTGGTTGCCATTTTAAGGAAGAAGTCAAAATATCTGTTATTGTAGACCCAAGTCTTTCCTGTTGGGACAATTTGAAAAAGGAGAAGTAGCTAGGAAACTGTTGTTTTTGTTGTTGTTGGTGGTGGTGGTGGTTTCATAGGAGACATGTACTGAATTTTGAAAGTTAGTGGGTACAGAACACATTTGAAAATAAGAGCAAGTAAAAATTAGGCAGAAGGCTATGAGTCACACTTTTTAGTCATGATGATTGCTTTGGGTTTTAAACGTCTAATCATTTTGTTGCAAATAAAATCGTAGTTTAACTGGCCTTCAGGACAGATTAAGTAGACAATACCATTCCTAAATACACACTAGGAATCCAAGTGACAGGCACAGGTTAAATTGTTTCACTAATGGGCTGGTTAGAAAACTCTTACTTGTGATGTCCTTGTATCTTGGCATCTCCTTGCAAAGCCTTGCTTTTCTAGAGTATCAGAGGACTTCTTTGATGCAATGTGATGTAATCTTGATGTATTATCCTTGACCATCCATGTGCCTTTTGTTAACTGGAACATTCATGAATTAATACAATGATTTCTATGATCTGTTCTCTGTTAATAATTCAGAATGAGCCAAAACATATGGAAACTCAGAATCATGGAAGGATGCCAAAACTGGATTGAAAACACAAACTAAGGGAGCTGGAGTAGAGCATGTTCCAGGAGCGGTTATAATATTATATAATGAACATACTACTGGTATGTAACCCTATGCCAGCCCAGATACCACTCGGTTCTCATCTTAGTTTATACAGTGAGCCCCTGTAATCTTACTTATTAGAGAAGAGAAACAGCATGGAGAGATTAAGTGATTTATTCTCTGTGTTAATAGATATCAAGGGTTAGAGCTGAAAGCAAAGAATAAGGTTCTAATATCTCTGATCTTAACTTTTGTTTCTGTGTCACCTCATGGTATTGGAGGTAATACTTTATCTTATCCTGGGTTCCAGATGTTGGAACCCTATAGAAAGAAAATGGAGCAATAAAAGAGACTCAGACAGACATACAGGAAAGCTGGGATCAGGTGGGCCCTGTGCACCCTGGAGTGGTATCAACTATTGTAACAACTCAAAACCTAAGCATATTTATTATATGTAGCACAAGGGAAGAGGTATCTAGTCTAAGTATAAGGTGTCTGTAGGTGAGCAAGCCCAGGTTCTAAACATCTGGGAGGAGGAAGCTGAAGATGCTAGTTTTTGCACACACTGGCCAATAGTTCTTATTCATATGTACTTGGACAGAGGAAGGCTTTGCCTTTACATACCCAAGCCAGGAGAAAAGTTTTGCTAATTTCATTTCCCATGGGTATGAGTACTTCATCCTTGATTGGCCAGTTCATTTCAAATAATACACATTCACTTGGACCTCCACTTGTTTCCTTCAGTCTTCAATACTTAGCTGGGTATTGAGTGTCTTTAATATTGTCCCAGCTTTTTATTTTATTTTATTTTATTTTTTTATTTGGTGAACACTTCACCTACCAGTCACTGAACAAATTTGACCAGTAATACAGCATTCTCTCAAACCCCAAGGAACTTGTTTTGTTGGGAGATAGTTTATAATCTATGTTATCCTGTGTAGTGTCTACCTCTGCTTCAAAGTGAGGAACAGAGGCTCACGTAGATGACCTTCACAACTGTTTCTGCAGTTGTGGTCAGGTTTATAGTTCGAATCCAAGTTTTCTGTACTTTTTTCTTTGCTTTTTGATAGGTCAAACAATGACTGATGACCATGTCCCAAATTGAAATGTGGAATGAGTTGAATGACTCACTTATGACTTTAGGAATCTTAGTTTTCCAACTTACAAACTGAGGAGCTTAGTTATATGATCCCAGGCCCTTGTTTATTTTGATACATTCTGAATTATACTCATTTATCAACAAATTGTTCAAGGTAAGGGTATTGAGCAAAATCCAATAGGTGTTTTGTGACATTGCATCATTAGCTTCTCAGTTCTGTGCATTTTTGTTAATGGTAGATGGAAAAGAGGGGTAAAGAAATCTTTTCAGAGCTAAGGACTTCAAAATCTCAGGAGACCAAGAGATGAGAAATAAACTAGCTGTAGTTGAGATATAAGATTGAGTCTTTATGAGTATTCTTTAAAAACTGAAGTCCCAGTAAAGGGCTGGAATGGTCAAAAGCATTTTAGAACAAGTGATAGAGGTGCCTTCATGGTGACAGGATATCTTTCTTTAGAATTTTTGGTGTGAGGACACTTACAACAATCGGGATTAATGGCTTCTGCTGAATGGTTTACCTATGGACTATATCTGAGCTTTTGAGAAACAAAAGCTATTATTAATAAACACAAGGAACATTTAAGTCCTCCTGTAACTGAATCCCTGAGGCAGTCGGGAGAAAGATGAATTAGTTTAAACATACAGAGGTCTAAAAAAAAAATGGAGACAGAGATCACATTAGCAGAGAAGTCCCTGCAGTAAGCCTAAAACTGGTCTGTAAAAAAAATGTGTACAACCTCAATTTCCAGAGCCAGTAGATATTACCTTATTGGGGAAAAAAAAAAAAAGGATTTTGGTAGAGGAAATTAAGTCAAGAATCTTGAGATGAAGAGCCCATCTGAGATAGTCTGCTCAAACCTCAATTATACTAATGTATACTTATAAAAGGCACACAGAAGATAAGCAATGTGCAAGGAAGGCAGAGGCACCATACAAGGAAGTGAGTGAACACGGGGCAGTTTGATAGACACAGAGGCATGGATTTCCGTTCAGAAACCCCCATCCCATCCCAAAGGGAAGCCTGAAAACACTTTGTCTTTGGATTTCCCACTTCTAAACAGTGAGAATAAATTCTGGTTGTTTTATGATATCCAAGATGTGGTAAGAGCAACAGACAAGGTAGCAGACATGATAGGGCCTAGCAATGATAAACCCAGAGATGTGAGGGACTTCTTAGATGGTCATATTCTTAGATGCCCACGCATAGCTTGGAGAACTGAGGAGTATCTCTCACAAACAAGATAATGTGGCCCCAATTACACTAGGCATTAATGATTTGTAGGATACCCTAGATAACATTCCTAGAACACAAATCAGAATGAACTTTGAATTACAGACTCATAAAAAGGCAAAGTTAATAGGAACTGTCTTAGCAAACAATACCAGCATCTTCACTATTTGTTTTACTATTATATTATTTAATTAGTCACTAGCACACCTTTTTATGAAGACTAACTGTTTCTACTCCATGTTGTACTAATGCCATATGAAATGTTCTTTTTAGTTTTCTATAACTGTAAAACAAAACAAAACAAAACAAAACAAAAAAACCAAAGGCAAAGAAGCCACATAAACTCTCAATTTGTTGTATCTGTAATGGTGAATACAGTTAACTTTCACTTATGGTCCATCAGATCCTCTAATGTTCTCAAATTAACTGGGAAATGTTGGGGGAT
Organism: Arvicanthis niloticus; assembly: GCF_011762505.2. Classification (NCBI taxonomy): domain Eukaryota; kingdom Metazoa; phylum Chordata; class Mammalia; order Rodentia; family Muridae; genus Arvicanthis; species Arvicanthis niloticus. The sequence continues at coordinate 45,509,319 of NC_047664.1, read as the reverse complement.
AAACTATACTTGGCAGCATAAGTGGTCTTTGCCACATATGAGCTTGAGTTGTAAATCTTGATTAGTTTATCTTTCATTGTCAGACCTAGGATACTGTTTGTAATCTAGTTATACTAATGAGCAATTGATTCTTGGACTAGTTGATGAAAGCGAGAAGCTTGTTTCATTTAAAAAAAAAAAAGGAAACCATTGTCTCTATGAGTACAGAGAATAGAAATATGTTGTTTTTAATTTTTAAAGAAATTCAGTTATAACTAAGCTTGGAAATAAATCAATTACTCATTTTCACAAAATGAAGTAAGATGAAAAAATATTCCAGTGGCATTGATGAATTTCAGAGATTATTGGATGATGCTGTTAAAGGTGTTGGTTTAAAAAAAATAGAGAATTTCATTGGTTTCACACATGTGTACAATGTAGTACAATCATCTTCATCTCTTCACCACCTTACCATGTTTGTCCATGTATACTTTTACTGACCATCTTCTTCCACCCAAGCCATCCCCCTCCAACTTCACAAAGGTGTGTGTGTGTGTGTGTGTGTGTGTGCACATGTGCGCATGTGTGTGTTTGTGTGTGTGTATTTTGCATGAATTCACAGCTGTTCATCACATATTCATGATCACAACATCCATGCAGTAGTCAGAGGTAATATTTCATAGTACCTCTCCTATCTTAGACCTTCTTATAATCTCTTCAGGCTCTCTGGACCTTAAGTGGGCAGGAAGGTGTTATAGACATCCTCCTTCAGGCCTAAAGTGTCATTTCTTCAGCTTCAGTAAGTGTTTTCATAGGTGGACATTTAATGAAATAGCATTAGTAGAGTGTATAGAAGAACAGAAGCTTGCTCTGTAGGTACAGTCCATTCCATTGTGTAGGTTCAAGTTTGGTCCTGGGGAAACCAAAGAATACAAGAAATTACCATTTAGTGTATCTTTTACTGTTTGTGGATCAGGACATTTGATAAATGCTTTATAATAATTGTTTAACTTGGTGATCACATCACTCTAGTGTGTTGGACAACATAGTTCCCAAGTTACAGTAGGAAGAAACACAGAGATTGTGAATAACTAGTAAATACTCTGCATTTTTTTTATCATTCTTCCCTCCAGTAGTGCATTGCTTTTCTCATTAGAAAACTAATTTCTCCTACTTCCTTGGTGGTAAGCACTACTATAAGAGTGTTTAAACTTCATGCGTGTACAAAAATGGATTTTAGATCACAAGCCACAAAAAATTATATCTCCCTTCGGAGGGTCTTTGACAAATAATCTATTTGTTTTTGTCAAGGACCAGCTTTGGTTTCGTGGGATAGAGCTTTGTTTTCAACGACTCATTAAAGAAAGATGACTTACTGCCCTGTTTTCTAAATCTAGTCACAGACCACAATCACTTGCAGGAAATGGAATGTTTACTTGAGTTTATTATACAAGGCTCTGGATATGAGCTGTGGGATTTTTACACCTCATAGCAACGGTATTACAATTTATTTACAACTTCATGTTGGCAGCTGCACAAACTCTTATGAAAAAGGACAATCACACCTTGGGGACTAGTAATTACAGAAAAAGGTATAAATTGGGCAAAGCAGTGTGAGCATTTGGCCCTTAAGTTGAAGAGAATAGAAATGGCTCTGGCAATTGGACAGAGAGCCAGTCTCTTGTTCGTTATGAGGCCATGAACTAATTAAACAGAACTTGTCAGAATAGACGGATGAATAGATTGAACTGGATTTTGGCACAGGTTGGTCCCACGCTCATGAAAACCAAGTTGTTTTAGTGATGTCATCATTTGGAACTTCTAACTATGATATCACTTTTGACAGAATTAATGTAGAATTAATACCATATGTAAGTCCATTAATAGCTATTGACTTTGAACACTGAATAATTATTTGAGGTGATTCCAGAGGAGAAATCTGAGATAGTCTTCCAAGCATCTTCAGTTTTTAGATATCAAACTCAGATTTGATGTGGGTTTCAATGACTGTCAGAGTTCCTCCATGACAAATTGATAGATGAATTTCCAAAACATCTTTTATAGGAACATGGGTTAAAGCATCTTTTAATTTTGACCTAGACCGTGGGAGAAATTAAAATTAAGATCATGGTTAATGTAAAAGGAATTTTACAGGAGGTTTCATGCAATGACATTATTTTTTAATTTTAGTTAGCATTCATACATAGACATGGCATAATCATAGCCAAGCAATGCCATGTTTTTTACTTTTTTTCAGAGTAAGTATACTCTGAATTCTCTTTCTACCTTGTAAATGCCATCTAAATAAAATCTATATTTTCTATGTCTAACACAGTTTGTTCTTTTAGCTCTTCAGAGAGTATAAAATATAGTTTTTATTTGTGAAGAGATCAGTGATTCAATGCCTTCGGTATTCTCCACAGATTCCTTGCAATTAATTTCTTGCATTTGCACGGAAATGGAAATGTCAAAAGTGTGGCTACAGCTCTATATCCTTGGTGAATATGAGGTAAGTGGTAAGGAGGATTACCTAGTGAACTCAAAATGGCAGCTCTAAAATGGTAGAGCTAGTATTAAGCCAGGTCTTCTTTTGAGTAGAGCAATACAGATCTTACAAGACCTCTCACTTTACAGTCAAAGAGGCTGAAGAAATATGGAATTGTGTTACCAACAGTCAAATCCATTTTTGCCTAACTGCAAAGGTTCTTTTTGAATTAAGAGTCAGTCACTGCATAATGCTTCAGTTGATTTCAGGTAGGAGACAAGGATGTCAAACACAGAAGAGGCAGGTAAACCTTGATTTCGTGGTAGGGAAGTAGATGGACCACAAAGCCTTTGGATCCAGTCCTGGCTTGTCCATAGCCTCAGTGCCTCATTTTGAGGAATCCCATAGCCTTTTCTCAGGTATTCCTTCTCTAAGATGCTGAAATCATTTTCAGGAGTTTATTCAAAATCCTGAACTAATATGAATAAGCACTGTGAAGTGATATTTAAGTATTTACTATACCTAAGTAACTAAACCTTGAGGATGTTTCTAGCAGGAGCAGTCTGGTAGTGTCTTTAGTAATCTCTGTGTGTATAAATGAGTGTCCTGTAAACTAGATGTAACCACATAAGCACTTTAGCTAATCAGTAAAGTATCTCAAGAGGGCAACACTTTCTCCTTGAAACATATTAATAAGAAGGTGAAAACAAGTTCCACATAACACAGTACCTTGAACTTCGCAGAAAAAAAAGGGCTGGTCTTCCAACCAGATCAATCTCCAGTGGTTGTATTTTATACATGAAAACCACATTCACTCTTGCTTTTCCAAAGCTGCAAAAAATAATAGTCTATTCCATGTATTGTTATATTAATTCTTTATAACTTTCATTAAAAAAAGCACCATACCTGATTGGCTTAAGCAGGGTTTCCTTGAAAATATGGGAACTAGAAGTACATGACCAAGGTGCTGAGAAGTGGCTTCATTTTAAGAAGTGAGAGGCAGCTTGATCTATTTTTAGTTCACAGACTCTGGCCCTGCTGGAAATCTTTGGCATTCCTTGGCTCACACAAGCACCACCTGCAGCATTACCTTCAACTCAACAGAGTGTGAATGTTGTATATAAGTTGGTGTCCAGATTTCTGTTTTTCAAAAAGTTTTACAAGTTATATTGGTTCAGAGACCATTTTAATGGTCTCATCATAAACCAAGTATGTTGTCAAGGGCCTCACATACAGATAAAGTCATATTCTGTCAAGGACCTCACATTCAGATAAGGTCATATTCTGAGTTCCTATAGTGACATGTTAAAATCACAAAATTCTTAGTCCTATTCTCTGCACAAGACTAGGATTGTTGACAGTACCAAGAAATTTCAGAACCAGGCAGTCTTCTTGATTCAGAATCTTGAAATTTGGTTAATGTGAAAAAGTGTTCTGTAAGAAAGCAAACTGCAAAGTTCCTCTGTAAGTCTCTTAAGCTGTCCTAGAGAAACACATGTTCAGTGCTTCATAGGCAATTAATCTGGCTGAGTGTCCTTTAAAGTTTTTTCCTCAATAAATCTGTAAAGGAAGAAAAAGAAAAAAAAAAAAAACCAATGTTGGCTGTATTCCAAATAGTGTTTCAAGCATATTGCATATTTTATTTAATTCTTGGATAACCATATAAAGCAATGTTTTTATGTTTGCCATTGGACGGATGCAGAGACTAAGATATGAGAAGCACCAGTAAGTTGCCAGGGTTACTCATCAAAAGAACCAGGAGAGCTAGACTTTGACCATGAAAAGGCTGACAGTGTTAGTTGGTTTTGCTCCACCTTTAAATAGAAAGTGTCTTAAGTACAGATATCAGAAAAATGGCAGTGCCCTTGTGAAGTGGTGAATGAGCTTGTTCCAGCATCATTGATGCAGTTTCCCAGCTTCTCAGGCTAGGCAAATACTTTCCTCATACCTCACCTCCAACTCACCTTACAAGTTTTACTATTGCCTACTTGTGCTATTATATTTCCATTTGCCTCTCTTCATAGTTTAAAATCTTTTAAGTTGCATTTTTATTTATTTTACATGGACATGTCCATGCTCACAAGCATATACATGATATCATGGATGTCAGAGGACACCTTGGAAGAATCAGCTTTCTTCTACTATGTGCGTGTCAGGGATAGAACTCAGGCCATCAGGCTTCACAGCAGGCTGTTTGACTGCCTGAGGCATCTAGTCATCCCTATGTAACAATCTAAATAAAAAGAAATCTCCTATGACTTTTCATATGTTGCATTGAAAACTATGAAATCCTGACTTCACTCTCTCATTTCTTTTTTCAAATGCTTGGAGAATGTTGACAATATATCTTAGTTCTATACTCATCATTCTAAACCTACACATTGGCTGACAAGATGTTGAGAGTAACCCAGCATTACCAAACTTATAAATCCTTTGATTAACATTTAAAAAAAAATAGTATAAAAGCAAAAAGGAAAGGGGTGGCATGGGACAGGGGTGTTCTAGGGAGGGGAAATGTGGAAAGGGGATGGCATCTTAAATGTAAAATATATATATATATATATATATATATATATATATATATATATATATATATATGACACTCAGAATCTCAGGAGTTGCCCAACATGGCCTCATGCTTGCTGAGGTCGTTAGTATTATCTCTACAAGTGTTTCATATTTCTAATGCATATAATCAATATACAGGTTTCAATAGACTTTTATGTACTGAAAAAAAGATGTTGAGAGTATAGGCATTTATCAAAACCTTGAAGAAACAAACAAAAATGATATAATCTGTATACAGAACAGACAGAATTCACAATTGTAGCATAGAGGTATCTCATAATTGTGGAAAGCGGTGGGTAAACTTGAGTTTATGGTGGGTAAGTGACGAGTACCTTTTTTTTTCTCTAGAACAAAATGGATCTGCCAAAACAAGTGTTTTCTTACTACAGATGACACCTGAAAGCTCCCTGTCTTGGTCAAGAAGAGACAATTTATGTAATATGAGCACCTACCCAATCCTCTGTAAGTCTCTGCTATTGGCCAGTGACTTATCACAGCAGCAAAAAAAAAAAAAAAAAAAAAAAAAAAAAAACAAAAACAATCTAGAGTAGTGTCTAAGTGATAGAAATGATCTAGGAAATATGGCCATGGCTTGGTTACATCCTGCTCGTCAAACACCTCATTGATGGTCTTGCTTTTGGACAGTCTCAACTATGGCTTTCTTGTCATTCCTTTCTCAGAAGTGAGAGCCTCTGAGTCTGGAGCTCTGCCTTTCTTCATCTCTCCCCAGAACTTTATCCATCATATTAACTCTATAAAAATCTCCTCCTGAGGGATTTTATAACTCTTGGTCTATGAAGAGTAGGGATTTTAATTTTGGTTTGTATGTTTACACCTCTTTGTAAAATAGCTGACATACAGCTCTTACTCCATATATTATTTGTTCTTTTTTTTATTCATTATCCCGAGATTTGTGGATATATTCCACAAATAGCTCTGTGTATCATGGGGAGTGCCGACCATAACATTACAATTTGATAAAAGCGGTAGTATGTTTCAGTTTAAAGGGGTTTGTGATTTGTAATTGCAGAAGTTCTTTAAATACTGTTATTGGAATGCATTTATATTTTAATTAATTAAATATATTTAATTAATAATAATGTATATCTGTTGTTACAAACCATATATAATATTCTTATATGTTATGAATTCCCAATGTTTCTGTTATGATCACCACCTGTAGGTTATACAAGTCTATATTCCTTACAAACCATCACTTTTAGTTATAATTCTTTTTATGTAGAGTTTCTTATACAAAGAGAACAGGACATTGAACATGTCTCTAATTTTGACCTAATAACATGGAGAATTGTAGTTGAGAAATTTCTGCAAAGTATAATGAATTTCAGTAGGAAAATTACAAGTAACATTTGACTTCATTGTTTAGTTGTTTCTGACTTAATGGTCAATAGTTACTATCACAAAGCAGCTACCAAAGAAGCTGCATCTCTGCTACTAGACTGAGTTTTCGCTGATCACACAGTTAGAAGGCTCAGGTGTCAATAACACACCACTGTCATCCTTGAGCATTTCTTTTCCATGAAAGCTTAGACTGATAGGCATGTACCTGTACTTCACATCCTATGAAGGGAGAACTCTGATTTCCCTTCATGACCTCTCCTGCAGTCTGAGAAGACTCCAGATGTTTTCTCTTTACATATTCCCCTCAGGCTCCGGCATGATGCAACTTTTTGTACTCATTCTTCTGGTTATCTATTTCTTGGGGCTTGATCCACCTTCAGCAGAATTCATGTATATCTAATTACTTCTAGAAAACACATAGGTCTCCTTGACAATAGCATCAGGATCTGGGTATTGTTGTTTGTCTTTACATCATGAAATAACATGGGCTGATTAATAGCCACCTTTTAGAGAGCATGATGTCTTCTCTTAAGTTTAGCTTTCTCCTCTTGGAGATAGAAAGGTACCTTAACCATTCTTAGGGAAAAGATGATACAGGGAGTGGTGTCAGAGGGGAGGTTGGAAGGGAAAAACTTATATAAGACAGAGAAGAAGTCAGAAAGCAAATAAGGATATACAACTGTGAGGAAGAGAGACACAAGTTATACATTTGATTTTTCTATGTGGACTGAAGATATCATGAGGTGCTTAGAGAAGATGTGAGTGTAGCAGCTGCTAAAATAATGCTGTGGAGCAATCCACCACCAGATGAATCACATGCAATGATAAATGGTTACGTCTAGCTTGTAAGCAGGGATCATAACATCTAGGCTGAGCCTGATAGTGCTGGATGGCTTCAATCATGTGTCTGTAGTTTGATTGGGGTTACTCATGTATCTGTAGGTTATCATTGTCTTTCATGTCTCATCTTTTTCTGAGGCTAGTAGATTTTATTAGACATGTGTCTCTTTCATGGCAATATGAGAGAGCGAGAGAAGCAATACTAGCCATACCAAATTCTTTGAGTTTCTGCTTTTAGCATGCTCACTATCCTATAACATGCTCACTCACCTGTCATACTGTCCTACATCAAGGCCAGAGTAAGATTCGGACACTCTAAAAAAGGTATACACAACGTGAATATGGACATGGGAAGAACTATTATGCAATTCTACTAAGAGATTCTTCACAGTTACATAAACTATGATGTTATTCCCCAAAAGTATTAATAATTTAATGATGGAAAGTACAGCAATATAAAAACTATGATAGTAATTTTAGGGATTATATGTAATTCTAAAATGCTGGGCAGAAGGAAGGCCCCATTTTATGTGTTGTAACCTAAAGGATAACATGATACACTGTGGCTACATAATAATTCTGTCTAAATTTTATGGAGTCAGTTGTACTTTCAATTCCCTCTGTCTCACTATAGACTACAGAAACAATTCACAAAGAGGAAGAAGTGAATGTTCTCCTGGAAACCATGATCCTGAGAAACGGAGGTGTGATATAGAACTTACAAATTAGATCTTAGTCTGTAACCCAATCTGACCATGAGGAAAGCTGACCCAGCTGGGACCTGCCTGTACATGCAAAGAGTCAAGCTGCAGGAAGGAATAATCCCCCTTTTATATAGCACTGGTGAGACTGCACCTGGAAAACAGGCATTTGGTCCATGCCTTGGTACCCAGGCCATGTGGATGGAGAAAAGAAAACTGTATGATTCATTCATAGCTAGAGGAAATGATCTGGGGTGGGGTGGGGATTAAAGTGCATAATGAGTTCCCCCTGTAAAGGGACCCCCTAATGGAATAGCGGCCCCATTAGATGGACCATTGTGTTCAGGTCTTTGGGTTCTTCAAGTGAGAGACCTTGCCATATGTGGCTCAATGGCTCAGTCCATATCTGATCATCTGCCACCCACTCTGTTTCTTCAGCTCTCTGGACTTGTAGTTGGGGTTCCTAGTATTGTGATAAACACAATAATCAAACATGAGTTGGGGAGGAAAGAGTTTATTTGAGCTTATAGATTTCAAGTCAAAGTCCATCACTGAGGGATGTCAGGTTAGGAACCCAAGGCAGGAATCCATAGGCAGGAACTGAAAGAAAGACCATGGAGGAATGGGTGCACTCCCCTGCTCCTTATGATTTGTTCACTCTGCTTTCTTATACACACACTGTTGGTCCTACCCATAATGAGCTTGTTCCTCCCACGTCAATCATTAGTTAAGAATGTGTCCTACAAGTTCGCTTATAGGCCATTCTTAGAAAGGCATTGTCTCAGTTGTGGTTTCTTCTTTTCCTATAATGGTGGCTCATGTCACATTGACAAAACACTAACCAGAACAGGACTCCTATAGGGGTTCCAGAAGTCTTCTTTCCCTTTACTCTTTTCTGCCTATATCTCATTTCAGACTTGTAGGGAGCATTGCTTGGACTACTGGCAAAATAAGGGCCTCCTTCAGGGCTCTCAATTCATGGATACCTATTGTTCCCTCTGGTCTCACTATTAGTGGATTGCTCAGATTCTTGCTAGGGAATCAGAAGTGGTCTGTACTTCGTATTCTGTTCATTATACTTGTAGTCATCTTCCACACTCCATGCATCAAGGTCATCTGTCAAGGGAATTCAGAGCAGTTGTCAACCCTGTTCTGGGATTCTATGTGCTTATCCACCTGCCTAGGATGTACTACTGCTTGTAATATCTTAACTGTAGGTGGTGGGAAGGGGGCTGGGTCAGGGTGGAGCCATTCACCATGGTTTGGAGACAAGCCATGGCTTCTCCGAGCCTCAGTGTATCAAATAAGGATATCAAGGTCTTTTCAGTGAGAATATTGTGAAAAGACAGGAATTTGGAAAGAGATTAGAGATAGGGAACTGGGAGGAGTTGGAGTCAGGAATAGGAGATAGATAAGATCAAAATACAGTGGATATACGTGAAATAGTCCCTGCCATCCAATAGTGCTACAAAAATGCACATGCATAGAGTGTGATCAACCTAGCAGAAGCCACTACTTGAAGAAAATGGACTTTCCCTCCTCCAGCAGCCATCAATGCCATCAGCTCCTTAGCTAGGGATGTGGTCTGTACACAGGCACATGGACACACACACACACACACACACACACACCTTGTGTAACCTTATTAGTTTTTGTTTCCCCTCACCTCAGCTACTTTCTGTCTGTCTTATTCATTCCCACACAATTTCCAAGGTTCTTTACTTTCTATGTCTGGAATTAAGGAAGACCCTTTTCACATCAGAAGCTAGCACATCAGTTCTCACACCTAGCATGTTTCATAACTGGATCTTTACATGCATTTTAAGTCTTGCCTTAAAAAGCATCTCAACAGCTTCACATACTACTTTAATCTTATTCACAGCTCAGATTTGTACTCTCTCCTAAAATGCTTCCCTCTCTGGCTTTAAAATGGGCTTTTGCTTTGCATGTATCTTAGTACGTACGTATGTACACAATTTTGTAGTCTATTTAATCCATGTCTTCCAGATAGATTAAGAACAGGATTTGTCTTTTACACAACTTTCTGTATCTCATACATTGTACAGCGCAGAACACAAAGTGAACACTTAGGAATTGTAGATTAGTATATTCATGAATAAGTGGTATTTCGGGGATGGATTTAAAAAATGCCATGGGGAAATGTTATTGTGGCCTAAAGTTTTAGTGGTATCTCCCCGGCATCTTTCAAACCTGAAAATGCAAGATAATTGGGATTCTTGACCTCATTAGAAGAAATTATTTTGGACTTAGGCAAAACTAGGACAGGACAGGGTGAATGACCTGTTCAGAATCATGCAAGAAAAGCACTTGGGAGTTGGGTGAGAGACAGGTTCTGGGGAAGCCAGATTCTCAAATTCAGTCCCCAGCATAGGCCCTGAGGGAACAACTTTTTATTACAACCCCACTGTGACCCACTCACCCAAGAGGAGACAAAGAGGGAAAGGCTCAGGCCAAGTCTGAGAGTTTCCAGGCCACTGTGCTTAAGGTTTGGCTGAGGGCCCCTGCTTCCCTCTGCTATTGTCCCTTGGGCTCATGGCCTTAAATCAAGTTCTCAAGCCTTTTTTCTGTTCCAAATGAGCTGGTGGCTTTTAATTGTATTTTTCCACTCAGAGTCTTTGAAATCCATCTTGCTTTGCTTTTGTGGCTTTTGCGTGACCTTTGATGTTCCCTTGGCACATTTTTGTTACTGGAGAGAAACAGGGATTTTTTGATTTGTTAGAGAGATTGGAGTCTTAGTTTTGGACTTCAGGCCCGTAAGCTTTCTGTTAAAAGCAGAGAGATGACTAATAACTATTTGGTGTGTAATGATGGCTTAGCAGTATTTAGCACTGATTTAGGCTCTCTGGCTCCATTACCTAGGATATTTTCCTGACTTAAACATTCTTCAGTTCTTTAGCCAGCAGCTGTCTACATTTTTTAAGCCCCTCAACCTCCAGAAATTATGATTTCACATTTCTAATACTTCTCTCACTATCCAATCAAAAAGGCCTTTTTGGGGTTCCATATAGCATGTGTCCTTAATAGATGACTTCAGCCCAGATCACAAGTAGAGAACACAAACAAAGGATAAAGCCCAAGTCTTCTGAAGCACAGTCTGTACCTAGGATGTCAAAGGCAATCCCCAATCTTTGGCTGTATATGAAGTTAATATGAGAAGGGAGCTAGAGATGGGGACAGAGATAAAAGGAAAGCACAGAATCCCACCACTTTCTTCACTTTCTCCCCAAGAGTTCCTCTCAGCTACATCTCCTTGAGATCCTTACATGTGCACCACCCCCCATTCAAGTTGATACTGTCTTTAATTTAAAAAATGATAATGAAAATGAGGCCATGGATCTGAAAGAGAGCAAGGAGATGCACGAGAGGAGTTGGGGAAGAAAAGCAAGGCAAGGGTGATGAGGTAATAACATTATAATTTTAAAAAATAGAAAAAAGAAAGGACAGCCGTTAACAGAGTGAGAACGTAGGATTCAGCCTCTTAGCCTGAGCAGCTGCTGGATTCTCTTCTCCTGTGGGGAAGAGGACAATTTATCTAAGAACTTAAGGAAATTATCCCCTTTGGATTATACTTTAAATCACTGCATTAGCATTGCAATCATTTATTAATTTAGACATGTGGGAAAATGAATTAGGGCATGTAAAGAGAGCAAAAATACAGTTATTGGACTCCATGGTGTGTGTGTGTGTACAAAGTTTGAAATATGGAAAGGCTGCCAGGAGGGCAGAACACACTTGCACACTTGTAATTAAAAATCTTGTTTATAATAATAAGTATGTTGTCATTTTAATTTCATAATCTTTGTCATTCCCAAAGAAAATTTTTGACTGCATTTGCTCATTTAATTCTCTTCACATAGCAGAGGAAGTATACACTTAGAAGCCTTTAAATACTCTTCAGTTTCTCATAGTCACAGCACTAACCTTTGTGCTCTCGACCCAGTCTTTTATTGCTGATACTGGTGGAGGATTTTTTTTCAGGGAGAAAGAAAGATGGAGTTTGAGTTCCTAAACTATGAATAATTTGATTTGGGAATGAAGCTTTGGGTATGTTGAAATTCAAACTGATCTCAGCTTGATTTCATAGCTTCTTATCTTTGCAAATATGGGTTTTCATGGACAGATTAAGTTAAAAAAAATGAGAATGATAATTGGAAGCTGTCCTGGAGACATTGAAATCTATGGCCACGTGATGGGGTTGTGTTCATAAGAAAATTATAAGGGCTGGTGCTTACAGTCCATGCATGAGTTATGAGACTTTCAAATTTTTGCATCATCTAGATACAGTAGAAGATGAATGTGCAGGACAACAGGCTTCAGTTGTATGGGTAAGCAAAACAAACAGAAGAAGAAGAAGAAGAAGAAGAAGAAGAAGAAGAAGAAGAAGAAGAAGAAGAAGAAGAAGAAGAAGAAGAAGAAGAAGAAGAAAGTACTAGTAGTAATTTAGACTACACTCAAGTTCTCATTTTCTCCTCAAACTTTTCTTCAAATTGTCATATTCTTAGTTTTTTTTAATATCTGAGCTCAGTCTTTTTATATTGACTTGTATCTATGACATGTGTGAAAGTTCACAGAAGTTCCATACCCACATCAATTTTCCTGTGGGGCAGTCCTAGAAGAAATCTATCTCTCCCCTGTATCTAACTCCTACTAGACCCCAGTGTGTCATGTCTCCATTGCTGAGTTGTCAGTTTATCCAGATCATGTAATTATCTGAGGCCCCTAGATCTTCATGAAACCTATATAGAGTAAGGTAAGGGGGGAAATGGTCCATAAAGAAATATCTGGGCAGCTGTTTCTGGAGGATGTAGATATAAGTGGCATTAAGACAAAAACAGCAGATGCTCAGATGCTTACAAGGGCTCCAGACTATTGAGGCAAGCTCTCCAACTAATTTCTTTGCTTGTCTGGTTTTCATCTAGAAATTTTTCCTTCACACCATAAAATAGACATTGGCAAATCAGAGTATAGGACAGCTCCTTCACACAATATAAATCCAGAGAAAGTTAATGTGCTAAGCACAGGAGATTAATCTAAGAGATAGATAAGTTAGATATGGAAAAGCATTATATATATATATATATATATATATATATATATATATATATATATTATGAGGATCATTTATCACTAGTGCTCTTCTAGGTGTTGTTGATGGTCATCAGCCATCACAGACTTGGTGACGGAAAGATTGAAGAATAGAGAAGGAGCTCTTCATGGTGGGAGGGAAACACTGATTCTATCTTCTCCCTTAAAATGTGTATTACTCTTGGATCAAAATAGGAAAGACCTGTAAAGAAATAAACTTAACTCTTTTATATTTTTGATTCAAGTGAGATTAAACATTAAACAAATGTAAGTCACTTTGCTGACAGCACACCACCTAGGAGAAGCACAGAGAGAATCATCAGAGCCATAAATTTGTGAGTTGACATCTCTAAAAAGGGATGCTGTTTTTTAGAGTTTCTCTGAAGCACATGGTGTATGAATAAGTAAGTGCCTGGCATCTAGCAGATCAGCTCTCTTCAGAGGACTCCCATGTTCTCTCTTGACCTTGAACATTCTCATAAACATTTCAGTGCTGGAGGAAAGGTTAGAAACCCAGACCTCCGTGTTTGTGCTCCTGTTCTGCTTTAGATTAACTTAAATATTGTTTGTAGATGCTACAGATAAACCGCCTCAACTGTGAGCCTGCCTGGATGGTTAAAAGGATGCTGTTTATTTCTCTAAGGAAGTTGCCCAGCTGGGTAAGAGAGCTGTTGGGCCATTGCCTCGTTTTGCACACAAATTTCCTACTTATTTCAAGACTCAACTTCAGAGAGTGCACTTAACCGATTTGCCTGGCTGTCATCTGTCATGTTCTATTGGACTTAAGTGTCACAATGGCAGACAACTTGTCATCTCTTTCCTCTTCAATTCCTCCAGTGCCTAGAATGGTGCCAGCCATCTGTGGCTGCTCCATCAAGGGAGACTGAAGTCAACACGAAAGAGTGACTGGTAAGTTAGAAAATTGTAAGAGGTTCTCAGGCTTCAAGTGTATGAATGTGTACTAAATGAGTGACAGAGAACAGTTGATCCCTGTGTCCATTCAGGAAAAGAAAACAATGAAAAGAGATTTATGTAAAACTGTTGGAATGCAGGCAAGCCGTTAGGGAGTATGCAAAGGCAATCATGGTGAAATTACTGAAATACTTTTGGTTGTAGAGAGGGCATTATTTTTAAATACCACAACTGTCCTTTATTAGCAACATGTCATCAAAGAGAGTCATGTACCTCCTCACTTTGTACACCTGTGCTTGGAAAGAACAACTGATCTAGAAGCTGTAAGAGCATCCCATAATGTGTGATGAATATAGAGCAATGTACAAACATAGTAATTGCTTTACATGACTCTCATCTTTTTTTTTTTTCATTTTAGTATTTAACCATTTTAAATGAAACACATAAAAGAGTATTCCATTCTGAGAACATCCTATATTGTGAAGTGTTGGACCAACACAGCACAAATGGAGAAGAAGATGGTGAAAAGAATGAAGAAACACTGTGAAACTTGGATTGACAGAGTTTGGAATAAGAATGGATGTGATAGCTACAGAAGAAGAAAAGACAATGTTGTTTCTAAAGATGGTATTCCCTGCAGAGAGGAATTATTTTATTATGTAGGTAGGTCAAAAGAACAAGCCATGCCAAGAAAAAGATGTATCTTCTAATCTATGAAGTCAAATCCCCTTACAGTCATTTTTGTATATTGAGGACTACTATCTTAACCCCTGTTTTAGAAGAATTCCTTTTCCTGAGTGATTGCGGTTGCACAACAATAATTTTTATAGCTGTCTATGCATCAGAATCACCTGAAATTATTCTTCAATACACAATTTCTTGTATTCTACCATTAGAAATTAGTTCAGTGGTCAGTGGTGGGACCTTGGCACCTGCATTTATTGAATAAATTTTAACAATAATAATTATGACAAGGAAGAATTAGATGAAGAGGGAATTATAAAGAGAGTAGGGACAAGCACTAACCAACCAACTTTTATCATCCCAATGTTAATTTTTGAAGCCTGATACAGAGATTACTGTAAGCCAATTACTGAGGGACAATGCCTCATAAATTTGCCTGCTCTTCTGGTATTGAATGAAGAGAGAACAAAGGGGATATCTTGCCCAGTCTTTTTGGTTGGCATGGGAGATAACTGTATTTCTTTTGGCCATTTGTGGGCATCGGTGAAAACAGACTTCAACAGTTACTATCATAACAGTCAAAAAAGAAAGAAAGAAGAAAGAATGAAAGTAAGGAGGGAAGAGAGAGAGAGAGAGAGAGAGAGAGAGAGAGAGAGAGAGAGAGAGAGAGAAATATGTTTCTGCTCACAGAGTGGAGATTGCTATGCCTTTTTATGGATAAGGAAGCTGAAACTCAGGTTTCTACATTGCCTTAGATAATCCAACAATAAAAACCCAGAGCCCCTGCATCTAATTCTACTCCCCTCACCTTTGCATCTTCTCTTTTCTCTTCCACTTCTCAACACAC
Organism: Arvicanthis niloticus; assembly: GCF_011762505.2. Classification (NCBI taxonomy): domain Eukaryota; kingdom Metazoa; phylum Chordata; class Mammalia; order Rodentia; family Muridae; genus Arvicanthis; species Arvicanthis niloticus. The sequence goes on along the minus strand of NC_047664.1, from coordinate 45,493,835 downwards.
TGAATTGCTTGATTTTGGTTGTTAATTTGACCAGATGGAGAGTCATCTAGGAAAGCAGAGAAACACACATCTGAGTATGAGGGTGTCTTTTAAGATGTATTCTTTAATCTAATGAATGGGTTCATTGCTTAATTGAATGGGTTCATAATATGGTATTATTTTTGGAGGTTCTAGAAATTTTAGGAGGTGAAGTCTAGCTGGAGTTAAATATATCACTGAAGGAAGACAGATCTTTGGGGTATGTTATTTTGGAACCATCTCCTGCTCTTTCTGTTTTTGTGAACTGTTCTTTTACATTACAGTCTTCTTTCTATGGTTGACTAAAGTCTCTCAAACCAAATTCTTTATCCTTCAAGTTGTTTGCGTTGCATATTTGGTCACAGAAATACAAAAGGAGGTAATCTGCATATCATCTGCTTCTTGCACTGTGAAAAAATTTTAAAGATGGAACTTGTGTGCTCTATTATGTTCCCAATTTATATCCAACAGAATATTTCACATATGATAAATGTTTCTCAAATGTGTCATTTTTAAGTACTTAAATAATTATGCTACTAATTAGAGTAAAATTTCCAAGCACATAATAGTTATTATTTTTCTTGGTTTTTTAGTTGAGTAACTTAATTATAAAATTGTATGATTAACATCACATGTCCATAAAATTTGGGAAAAATGAATTTAAATTGAGTCCAGGCCACAAAGCTCTCTCTATGTATTACATATAAAACATATATAATAATAATTATATATATAAATATATATACATATATATAAATATATACATATATATACATATATATATAGTGTGTGTGTGTGTATTTTGTACATGTGTGTTCTATACTCTATTGATGACTCTCTTAAAGCTTCTATTGGCTTATTGCAAACCTAGCCAGGACCTCGCCTCTTTAACTGCCTAAATATGGCAATTTCCAAGACCCACAAGATTGCCTTTTCTGATAAGGATATGGGAATCTGGATTTCTTTTTTTTTTTCTGAGAAAGAAAAATGCATATATATATATATATATATATATATATATATATATATGTAATTTTTTTAGAATACATTCAGACTTTATCCCCTCACCCCATTCCCACCACCACCCAGGAATCCCCTATCCCATCCCCCCTCCCCCCCCCCGCCTCCACTAGGTTGTGCCCCCACCTACCCCCCTCTCCCCCTCCTCCCCCTCGAATTTCTCCCCACTCAGTGTTCAGCCTTCATGGGACCAGAGATTTCCTCTTCCACCCATGCCCGACAAGGCCATCCTCCCTAAGTATACAGATGAAGTCATGGGTGCCTCCCTTTGTGCTCCCAGGCTGGTAATTTAGACCCTGGGAAGCTCTGGTTGGCTGGCACTGTTGCTCTCCTCTTGGGGCCATCAACCCTTTCAGCTCCTTCAGTCCTCTAACTTCTTCATTGGGAACCCTTGATCAGATCAATGGATAGCTTCCACCTCTAGATATGTCAGACTCCGGTAGACCTTTGAGGAGACAGCTGCATCAGGCTCCTATCAGCATGCACTTTCTGATATACATATCAGCATCTATGTTTGGTGACTGCACATGGGACGGATATCAAGGTAGAGTGGTCTCCCGCTGGCCCCTCCTTGACTTTCTGTCCCACACTTTGTCACCTTATTTGCTCTCTTGAGCATTCTGTCACTCCTTCCAAGAAGGACCGAGGCATCCACACTTGGTCTTCCTTATTCATGAGCTTCGTGTGGTCAGTTAGTTGAATCTTGGCTATTTCAAGCTTTTGGGCTAACATCTGCTTATCAGTGAGTAAATACCATGTGTGTTCTTTGTGATTGGGTTACCTCACTCAGGATGATATTTTCTAGTTCCATCCATTTACCTAAGAATTTCTCGAATTCATTATTTTTAATAGATGAGTAGTACTCCATTGTATAAATGTACCACATTTTTTTGTATCCATTCCTCTGTTGAAGGACATCTGGGTTCTTTCCAGCTTCTGGCTATTATAAATAAGGCTGCTATGAACATAGTGGAGCATATGTCCTTTTTATATGTTGGAGCATCTTCTGGGTATATGCCCAGGAGTGGTATAGCTGGGCCCTCAGGTAGTGCTATGTCCAATTTTCTGAAGAACCGCCAGACTGATTTCCAGAGTGGTGGTACCAGTTTGCATTCCCAACAACAATGGAAGAGTGTTCCTCTTTCTCCACATCCTCGCCAGCATCTACCATCACTTGAATTTTTTATCTTAGCCATTCTGATTGGTGTGAGGTGGTTTCTCAGGGTTGTTTTGATTTGCATTTCCCTGATGACTAAGGATGTTGATTTCTTAAGGTGCTTCTCAGCCATTCGAATTTCCTCAGTTGAGAATTCTTTGTTTAGCTCTGTACCCCATTTTTAATAGGGTTATTTGGTTGTCTGGAGACTAATGTTTTGAGTTCTTTGTATATATTGGATATTAGCCCTCTATCAGATGTAGGATTGGTAATGATCTTTTCCAAATCTTTTGGTTGCTGTTTTGTCTTATTGACAGTGTCTTTTGCCTTACAGAAGCTTTGCAATTTTATGAGGTCCCATTTGTCAATTCTTGATCTTAGAGCATAAGCCATTGGTGTTCTGTTCAGGAACTTTTCCCCCATGCCTAGGTATTGGAGGGTCTTTCCCACCTTCTCTTCCATTAGTTTCAGTGTATCTGGTTTTATGTGAAGGTCCTTTATCCACTTGGAGTTGAGCTTTGTACAAGGGGATAAGAATGGATTGATTTGCATTCTTCTACATGCTGACCTCCAGTTGATCCAGCACCATTTGTTGAAAATGCTGTCCTTTTTCCACTAGATGGTTTTAGCTCCTTTGTCAAAGATCAAGTGACCATAAGTGTGTGGGTTCATTTCTGAATCTTCAATTCTATTCCATTGATCTTCCTGCCTGTCTCTGTACCAATACTATGCAGTTTTTATCACTACTGCTCTGTAGTACAGTTTGAGGTCAGGGATAGTGAGTCTCCCAGAAGTTCTTTTATTGTTGAGAATAGTTCTCGCTATCCTGTTTTTTTTTTTTTTTTTTTTTTTTTTTCCAAATGAATTTGCAAATCTCTCTTTCTATCTCTATGAAGAATTGATTTGGAATTTTGATGGAGATTGCATTGAACCTGTAGATTGCTTTTGGCAAGATGGCCATTTTTACTAAGTTAATCCTGCCAATCCAGGAGCATGGGAGATCTTTCCATCTTCTGAAATCTTCTTCAATTTCTTTCTTCAGAGACTTGAAGTTCTTGTCATAAGGATCTTTCACTTGCTTGGTTACATTCACTCCAAGATATTTTATATTATTTGTGACTATTATGAAAGGTATCATTTCCCTAATTTCTTTTTCAGCCTGTTTATCCTTCAAGTAGAGGAAGGCTACTGATTTGTTTGAGTTGATTGTATAACCAGCCACTTTGCTGCAGTTGTTTATCAGGTTTAGGAGTTCTCTGGTGGAAGTTTTAGGTTCACTTAAGTATACTATCATTTCATCTGCAAATAGTGAAATTTTGACTTCTTCTTTTCCTATTTGTATCCCTTTGACTTCCTTTTGTTGTCTAACTTCTCTGGCTAGGACTTCCAGTACTATATTGAATAGATAGGGTGAGAGTGGGCAGCCTTGTCTAGTCCCTGATCTTGGGATTGCTTCAAGTTTCTCTCCATTTAGTTTGATGTTGGCTACTGGCTTGCTGTATACTGATTTTACTATGTTTAGGTATGTGCCTTGAATTCCTGATCTTTCCAAGTCTTTTAACATGAAGAGATGTTGAATTTTGTCAAATGCTTTCTCGGCATCTAGTGAGATAATCATGTGGTTTTTTTTTCTTTGAGTTTATTTATGTAGTGGATTACATTGATGGATTTCTGAATATTGAACCATCCCTGCATTTTTGTGATAAAGCTTACTTGATCATGATGGATGACTATTTTGATGTGTTCTTGGATTCGGTTTGAAAGAATTTTATTGAGTATTTTTGCATCAATATTCATAAGAGAGATTGGTCTGTAGTTTTCTTTCTTTGTTTGGTCTTTGTGAGGTTTAGGTATAAGCGTAATTGTAGCTTCATAGAATGAATTGGGTGGTGTTCCTTCTGTTTCTATTCTGTGGAATAGTTTGAAGAAAATTGATATTAGGTCTTCCTTGAAGGTCTGATAGAATTCTACACTAAAACCTTTCGGTCCCGGACTTTTTTTTGGTGGGGAGACTTTTAATGACTGCTTCTATTTCTTTAGGGGTTATGGGACTGTTTAGGTGCTTTATCTGCTGCTCATTTAACTTTGGTATGTGGTATCTGTCTAGAAAATTGTACATTTCATCCAGATTTTCCAATTTTGTTGAGTATAGGGTTTTGTAGTAGGATCTGATGATTTTTTAATTTCCTCAGTTTCTGTTGTTATGTCTCCCTTTTCTGTTCTGATTTTATTAATTTAGATACTGTCTGTGTGCCCTTTGATTAGTCTGGCTAAGGGTTTATCTATCTTGTTGATTTTCTCAAAGAACCAGCTCTTGGTTTTGTTGATATTTTGTATAGTTCTTTCTGTTTCTACTTGGTTGATTTCAGCTCTGAGTTTGATTATTTCCTGCCATCTACTCCTCTTGGGAATATTAGCTTCTTTTTGTTCTAAAGCTTTCAGGTGTGCTGTCAAGTTGTTAGTGTATGCTCTCTCCAGGTTTTTTTTTTTTTTTTTTTTTTTTTTTTTTTTTTTTTTTTTTTTTTGTAATCACTTAGAGCTATGAGTTTTCCTCTTAGTACTGCTTTCATGGTGTCCCACAATTTTTGGTATGATGTGTCCTCCTTTTTATTAAATCTTAAAAAGTCTTTATTTTCTTTCTTTACTTTTTCCTTGACCAAGTCATCATTGAGTAGAGTGTTGTTCAGTTTCCACATGTGTGTGGGCTTTCCGTTGTTTTTGTTGTTATTAAAGACCAGCCTTAGTCCATGTTGGTCTGATAGGGTACATGGGATTATTTCAGTCTTTTTGTATCTGTTGAGGCCTGTTTTGTGACCAATTATATGGGCTATTTTATAGAAGGTACCATGAGGTGCTGAGAAAAAGGTATATTCTTTTGCTTTAGGATAAAATGTTCTATAGATGTCAGTTAAGTCCAATTGGTTCATAACTTCTGTTAGTTTCATTGTGTCTCGGTTTAGTTTTTGTTTTCATGATCTGTCCATTGCTGAGAGTGGCGTGTTGAAATCCCCCACTATTATTGTGCGAGATACAATGTATGCTTTGAGCTTTAGTAAAGTTTTTTTATGTATGTGGGTGCCCTTGCATTTGGGGCATAGATGTTCAGAATTGAGAGTTCTTCTTGGTACATTTTTCCTTTGATGACTATGTAGTTTTCTTCCTTATCTTTTTTTTATTACTTCTGGTTGAAAATAAATTTTATTTGATATTAGAATGGCTACTCCAGCTTGTTTTTGGGACCATTTTCTTAGAAGATTGTTTTCCATCCTTTTACTCTGAGGTAGTGTCTGTCTTTGTCACAGAGGTGTGTTTCCTGTATGCAGCAAAATTCTGGGTCCTGTTTATGTATCCAGTCTGATAATCTATGTCTTTTTATTGGGGAATTGAGTCCATTGATATTAAGAGATATTAAGGAAAAATAATTGTTGCTTCCTGTTATTTTTGTTATTAGAGGTGGCATTATGTTTGTGTAACTATCATCTTTTGGGGTTGTTGGAAGACTACTTTCTTGCTTTTCTTGGTTGTAGCTTCCCTCCTTGTGTTGGAGTTTTCCATCCATTATCCTTTGAAATGCTGGATTTGTGGGAAGATATTGTGTAAATTTGGTTTTGTCATAGAATATCTTGGTTTCTCCATCAATAGTTATTGGGAGTTTTGCTGGGTATAGTAGTCTGGGCTCGCATTTGTGATCTATTAGGGTCTGTATAATATCAGTCCAGGATCTTCTGGATTTTATAGTCTCTGGTGAGAAGTTTGGTCTAATTCTTTTGGGTCTGCCTTTATATGTTACTTTGTCTTTTTCCCTAACTGCTTTTAGTATCTTCTCTTTGTTTTATATATTTGAAGTTTTGATTATTATGTGATGGGAGGTATTTCTTTTTTGGTCTAGTCTATTTGGGGTTCTGTGGGCTTCTTGTTTATTTAAGGTCATCTCTTTCTTTAGGTTAGGGAAGTTTTCCTCTATAATTTTGTTGAAGATATTTACTGGCCCTTTAAGTTGGGAGTCTTCACCCTCATCTATACCTATTATCCTTAGGTTTGGTCTTATCATTGTGTCCTGGATTTCCTGGATGTTTTGTGTTAGGAGCTTTTTACATTTCACATTTTCTTTGACCGTTGTGTCTATGTTTTCCATGGTATCTTCTGCACATGAGATTCTCTCTTCTATCTCTTGTATTCTGTTAGTGATGCTTGCATCTATGACTCCTGATCTTTTTTCTAGGTTTTCTATCTCCAAGGTAGTCTCCCTTTGAGATTTCTTTATTGTTTCTACTTCCATTTTTAGATCCTGAATGGTTTTGTGTAATTCCTTCACCTGTTCAGTTATGTTTTCTTGCATTTCTTTAAGGGTTTCTACCTGTTTACCTGTGTTCTCCTCAAATTCTTTGAGAGTGTTGTTTATGTCCTTTTTAAAGTCCTCTATCATCATCATGAGATTTAGTTCTGAATCCTGCTTTTCCAGGTGTGATGTGGTGTTCAGAACTTGCTATGGTGGGAGAACTGGGTTCTGGTGATGCCACATAACTTTGGTTTCTTTTGTTTACATTCTTATGCTTGCCTTTCACCATTTGGTTAGCTCTAGTGCTACCTGCACTCACTGGTTCTGACTGGAGCCTGCCTTTCCAGTTATCTTGGTTGTGTCATAACTCCTCCTTGGGGTCTGGATGTCTCTGTGATCCTGAGCCCCAGCTGTTCTGGGTACAGTGGCTCCTCTAGGATATCTCAGGATATGGTGTCTCCACGGTAGTAGAACAGCTAGGTGTTTGCTGCTCTGAGTGTAGTTGCTCCTCTAGCATGCCTCAGGATATGGTGTCCCATGCTCTGAGGTCAGTGGCCTCTCTAGGATGTCTGCAGCTCTGAGGGCAGTGGCCGCTCTGGGATGCCTCTGGATGCAGTTTCCACGGGGGGGGGGGGGGGCAGATCAGCTGGTTGTCTGCTCCAGTCATTGCAGCTCTGTGAGCTGTGGCCTCTCTATGATGCCCCCGGACTTAGCTTCCACAGGGGAACAGATCAGCTGGGTGTCTGCTCTAGTCACCAGGATCCGGGCAAGGGATGAAAGAGGAGTGGTATTCTGCAGGGGCTGGATCTGGGTTCCAGGTGCGCTCTGGGGGCTCCCTACTGCCAGTTGTGCCTCTGCGGCCTAGGGTGGTGTGTGGGTGCTTCTACTTGCAGCTCTGCGGGCCGTGGCCTCCGGACTCAGTTTTCATAGGGGAGCAGATCAGCTGGGCGTCTGTTCCAGTCACTGGGAGCCGGGTGAGGGGTGTGGGTAGGGAATCTGGATTTCTAGAGTCAATCCTTGTGTGAAAACTGTATCCTTATTAAGTCTGCCTTGTGTTGTAGATACTCCAGCTGCATATGTCAAAATCATTCTGCTGGTTTCGGTGCATGCCTGCTACTTATGAGTGAAATGAACCACAGAGGGATGCAGTAGCTTTCTCATTGCTCAGAAACATCATGTAGCTAAGATTTGGATTTGTCTGAATCTTGTGTAGCCTGGACTATTTCTGGTTATAAATTGGAAGTATAGTTTATCAAGCTATACAGATCTCATCTTATGGTGTAGAATAATTAGTATCAATCACATGTGTTTACCTATACTCTAGTTATATTAATCTTTTGAAAGGATGTCCCTCAATGAAATGTGGCCTGAGTGAGTCTTAAAATTTCCTATTTATCTACTAATCTACTGTTGGGGTACAACCTGGTTCCTGATTTTCTCTGACGTAGGTATCATCCTTCTTGTGTACGCAAATAGCTTTGGTCTTATAGACTAATGGTTATAAACCATAAAGTAAGCTAAAATATTCTCAGTGATATGTTTCTATTAGCACTTAGAAGTTAAGTGTTGATTATGTATGTTGACATAATATTTTAGAAGGTTGGTTTTCTTAAGGTTTTTCTACCTTGGACCTATCAACAATTTGTTTGCAAAATCCTTGTAGTAGGAAAATGCACACTATAAGATGCTCAGCAGATGCCTATTGATATTGACAAATATCTTCTGGCTTGAGAGTTGGAATAAAAGGGCAGAGGAAGAGAGTGTTTAGGCAAATGATTTACTAAAGGATAATTTGGAGAAATGTTTTGGGGACTTGATTTGTTTAGTTGTAAAGGTGTGTAGTGGAACCCATATTATACCATTAGCAAGAGTTCTAGAACCTAACATGCTATATTTTTGGCATAAGACAGGAGGAGAACATATATTAGTTATAACATTACATACTTGAGGCTCAATTAGACTTAAAAAGTCATTTTAAGGGGTATCTAGGGGTGTCAATGTGAATTATATCATTCATTACCTGTTTTGTGGATACATTTCAAAGTTTTAATCCTTTTAACTAAACAATCTGTCCTTACAAAGGTTGTTTAAAGCCTTTAGATATTGAAAAATGGATAAAGAAATAAATTATTAATTTAAAAGTATTGTACTTCAAATATAAACCTCTAGTTTGGTTTAGCCACAAAATACAGAATATACTTATGACTTGATGTAATCTTTCTTTTGGATAGCCATTTCTTAAGAGGAAGGGAAGATAGTAACCTTCATAATTTTCTAGCAAAATTCTATGCTAATGTGATTATATCTATCTATCTATCTATCTACCTATCTATCTATCTATGTGTGTTCTATAACATGAACCCTGAATGCAAAAGGCTTTCTAATGCCTCTGAACATTAAGAGTTAAATAAAATTATATTTACTTGTTTTAGAATAAAGAGTCAGTCTGGCTGCCTTAAGAACTCAGCCCTATGTCATTTATATGGTGATGGCGTGTGCTTTATAGTTTTCAGTTTCCTGGATAACGAAATGATATGATTCGAATCTGGGCATGGTTGCTCATGCCTATAATCTCAGTACGAGGAAGAGTGGGGCAGGGGGATTACAAGTGTGAAGTCAACTTGAGCTACCTCATAAGTTCAATCCTATCATGAATTACATAGCAAGAGACATTGTCTAAGAAATAGAAAGAAGACAGGAGATGATACAATGAAATTATATCTAAAATACCATCTTATATCATTATACCATTTCAAAGTTTTGGTCTCAAAACTTTTGCTCCATTTATACAAAACTATCATTTACCTTTGCAAAGACAATGCCAATCTAACCCATGCTTAGACTTATTTCCTTTTCTGTATTTTTCACATGCATCCTGAGAGTTAGATTTTGTTTTGTTTTCATTTTTATTGTACATGTAGAAAAAAAATTATAATTCAAGTCTTAGTCTGATAAATAGTTCTAAAACACCTGACAGGGTAAAACAAGTGGCCAGAAAACCAAAGTAACATAAAGAGACCTGTGTGGCTTGGTGGAGAAGTCTTATGGACAGTTAGGACCCAGGTCTGCGTTTTCAGCAGGAAACCAGGCACTGAAGTGCACACGTCTGACCTGCAAACAGCTGTTACCCCTTAGAAACACCTATTTGGAAATAACCTGTGGGAGCTAAAAATATGATGTTGACTAATAACCCTACTGCTTTTATTTGGAAATAAACCTTATAAAACATATATTTCCTGGATTTGGTGGTCCCTCTGTAACCAATAATATAGAAACTGTTTCTTCCCCAGGGAGTGAACAGCACAGTCCTATTAAAAACAGAGAAGGAGTGAGAAAGAAAGAAAGAAAATTAAGGATGTCAATATCTCAGAGGAATGTTCAGTGATGAAGACTTAGAAGACATGATTTTGTTTTTCTGGGTGTACAGAAAGAATAACATGTTAAGTCAATTGCTATAAATAATTGTACCATATAAACTAGATTACAATAAGAGTGCATTTATTTTAATGTCATGAATTAGAACTCTAAAATGAGCCTGGAGAACTAGGAAAACTGTCTCAAAATGTCTATACAGTAGAATTAGTATAAGGAAATTTATTTGGGTGATCTAGATGTCTGCTAATGTCCCATCATGCTTATGTATATTGGCCTCCCTCATTTCCCAATTCAAACTGCCCTTTACTTTATAGGGGATAAGCCAAGATTTAGCCTACAGAGAAGAACAAGACTAGGTTAGATTCCATTAAGAAAACTCAAAAAAAAAATACTGGTTGAGCAATCCACATTAAAGGAAGAAAGTTAGCAGAAGAGGATTTTCATAATTTCTGCTCTTCAGGAGTGGAAGGGAGCTGAATGACCCATGTACTCAGGACTTTCTAAAGCAAATGATTCACATCTAGTTTTAGGGATGGAGATGCCCGGGGATACCAGTGCCAAGTGATTTTATTAACAAGTGTCTGAGAGGTATTGTTTGATATCCTGAGTTCTATCACTAGAGATTCTCAAGTAGCATTGGATGGACCATTTCCAAATAGTATGTTGGAGAAGATTAGGCCTGGCAGAGGAGAATAAACTCATTGCCCATAGCCATCCAAGGCCAAGATATTGAATGGCACGGGAAAATGATCTGTGGTAGGGCAAACTTCACTGCTAATTTCTGATTTATAGATTCTACCAGTGTTGACTTTGCACGTCTAGAACTTAAGTGATTTGATTCTTCTAAGAAGTTCCCTAATCTATTTCCCGAATGAGTTTCTGAAATAGGAGATAATCAATTAAGATAATATCATAGACAAAGACTGACATGCATCCCATTACAATCAGAAAAGCAAATGATCTGGAATTAGATCTGTGATTCAACTCTAAGATGACCACTAATTATATTCATAGAGTTTGATGACTCTATTTGGTCACTGGTCTATTCACCTCTGAAGTGTGGATAATCATGTTGGGAAGATTATTGAGAGGGTCATACAAGTCATACAAGCTGAAAAAAACTTAAGTGCTGTTTTCAATGTAGTTCTCTTATTATCACAATTCCCCCTCTCATCTGAGAAGCTGACCAGTCTGATATTGCTCTCATACACTGAATATCTCTGTATCTATTATGATATACAAAGGACACAGCACTTAAAAGATGGTCACATCTGTGCACATGTCAACACCCAAACACCCATACCCACACACCTATGCACACATGCTTTCACACACACATCCACACATACACATGCATACATTCATACACTCACACACATAGAAGCACTAACTTCAATAGCACTTATCACTCATTGGCTGATCACAGTAGCTCATAGATACCCAGACCTTCCAGCTGGTTGTTCCAGCACTCCCTGGATTCACTACCAACCTTGTCTAGGTGATAAGACCATGGAAGAGAACACAAAAATGGCACAGTTGCTTCTTAAAATCTATTGTCAGCGATGGTATTCTAAGTCATTTTGTCAAAGCATATTCAGGAATCTGTCATTGTAGCATGGTGTGCGCTCAGCATCCTTTGAAGGACCCATAGCATAATGTACCAAATCACAGTGAAGCATGACACTCTTATGTGGTGATTGTGGATTCCTACATTGAGATTCTTACTGATACTTTGGAAAATTGAATGTGATCTTAATTTTATTCAATAGTCAACAATGACTAACTCCAAATTTTATATGTACCATATATTTACAGCTATGCCATATCTATCCTAGTGTTAGAGCTTAGCTCCTGATACCTTGTAGCCAGCCTCACATTTAAGTATCTCATATGCAAAAAGGAAGTGTCTTGATAAGATTTAAAGTAGATATCAATTTCTATGTCATTGTTTTTTTTATTAATTAATTGATTTTGTGTCTACAATAGATCCTGCATTATCCAGCCATGTGTCACACTTGGAGCACAAATCAATTGACTAAATGGTCCACACATACAGGTATTTTTTTTTTATTTTCCTTAGTTTTCCCCAAGGGAACAATTTTTTCCTCAACTTGGTACGCCATTGTACAATGTGTAATTATTTTAACTGTTGCCTTAAATTTGGGAAGAAATTTTGATTTCATCTGATAAAAATCAGTTCATCTTTTTTCTACCATATTTATCAACTGTTCTCTATATTATATTCTTTAAGAATAAAATGGTTTTTGGACAACAGGTTAAGAACAAACAAACAAGTATATTGTAGGTGACTGTAGAATAACAATTGGTGAACTAGGTTGTAAAAATTGCTTTTCTCCCTCCAGTATCAATTTTGATATAGTGATTCTCCAGGATTCATATAGGACTGGATCTAGAATTCCCAGAAGCTGCAAAATCTGAAGATGTTTAAGTTCCTTATTTAAACAGTATAGTATTTGTTTCTATGCTATGTAATATGCAATATCCCTGTCTATATTAAGTATTCTCTATGTTGCCTAAAATACCTATTATGTTGTAATATATATATATATATATATATATATATATATATATATATATATTATATATTGTATTTAGGCAATAATAGCAATAACTAAGGTCTGTGCAGTTTTAATATAAATTCTATTTTCCCTTTAAAAGCCATAAATTCAGAGCTCTCAGTCATGAAGGGCCAACTTTAGTTTAACAATAATATAAATCCCCATCTCAAAAACACTGAAGTGCAATGAAGAAATAATATTTCTCCTCAAAGCAGAGTAGTTCCTGGGTTGAGTAATTTAATGATTCCACTGTGAAAGTGATGTTTTCCATGTAGACACTGTACAAGATGTTCTCCTAGATTGTCAAGATGACTCCTGCAGAACTACATTCAGAATTTTCTAAGAAACTTCTTAATACATTGAGTGCAGTTCAATGAATTCTACATTAAACTAGAATAGCACTTTCCCCATCTATATATACTGATTAGGATATGAAAGGGACCATCTTATAGCCATAATGCTATTGTTAAGATTAGGAAAATTCACAGAAGCCCTATTTTAGTTCACCCCTCTGCCTACAATGCCAGACTATGTCCACTCTTTTCTATAATTAATTAATTAATTAATTAATTCACTTTACATCCCAATTAAACCTTCTTCCAATACCCCCTCACACAAATCCCCCCCCCGTCCATTCTTAATCAATGTTGTTAGAGAAATTAATTTCTATGACTAGCTGGAATAAAGAAAGCCTGAGGGAAGGTAAATGCACTGTCCAAACAAAATCCCATTTCCATTGGCAAGAAAGAGGGATGCTGTGTGCATTTAATTTAGCAAAACAGCACTGTTGGCCACACCATCAATACCAAATTTCATCCTCCCTGGTCTTGACACTTAATCTGGCCTTGTTTTATAGTTCTCCCATTTCTTTTTTCCACTTGATCCAGCATTCTTTCTCCTAGCTATACTTCCTGACTTGAACTCTTTAGGCTGGCCTGGCTCAGTCTGCAGGGACACAAGCCATAAAAAATAGTCAGATAGAGTACTGCATACTGAGACAGATAGGATTATGGGATTTAAGAGAACTTCTTGGTAGCACCGAGATGATAAGACTTGGCTATAAATAAAATAAGCTGAGGTCTATGAGAATTCATTCCCACTTGACATACCCCATCCCAGAGTACTCGGCAAAGTGGGATCTGAATTTGGCAGTTGTGAATTGGTGTTTGAAATCAATCCATAGGGTTCCGTAGAAGCATATTAAGGGCCCTCAAGAAATAGGTGGGTGTCAGCAGGAGGGCTCCTGCATTCTTTTCTCCAATCCAGTGCCATGTTTTACTCAGAACAATTCTGCTTTAGCTCTTACATACATAATTTGATTTCCATACAACACATTTTAAATAAATGACTTTAGAGGCAATCACTCTTGATCTTAATTTGTCTTTGGAGCAACAACAAAAACCGAGGCTTGATAGAATCATTTGGAATCTCTCCTTCTGAACCAAACTTGGTTATAGTAGATCATATGGTCCTTTTCCCAAACACTGACTCCATTGAATGCTTTTAAGGTTCTGTTCAAAATCATAAGACTGTGACCCATGTTGAATTTGGTTCCTTTGCCTCTGTACACAGGACTTCTCTTAGCAGAAAACAATCCTCCTATCTCTTATCATATCTCAAAAGTGGAGCATGCAAACATCCTTTGCTGGTGAGCTTCTGCAGGTTGATTTTCAACTCAGTTCCTTGCCAGCACCTTTCCTGGGCTATGATGTTAGGTTTTTATGGACAACTTGGCCACAAGTTAGAATCAATTAATTTTAGATCCACAGATGAGGAAATGTTCTGGTTGCTGTAATTAGTGTGGGAAGATCTACCCTAAATATGGGCAGCTCCTTCCGGTAGCAGCCCAGAAAATAATGAGCATGAGAGAAGGAAGATAATTTGTCTTTAGAGTCCTCTTTCTCTCCCCTCTTTTCTCTTCCCCTCTTCTCTTTCTCCCATCTTCATCTCAGTCTCCTCTCTTTCTTTCCCTCTCCCTCTCCCCATTCTCTGTCTCTCTGTCTCTCTGTCTCTCTGTCTCTCTGTCTCTCTGTCTCTCTGTCTCTCTGTCTCTCTGTCTCTCTGTCTCTCTGTCTTCTCTTCTCTTCTCTTCTCTTCTCTTCTCTTCTCTTCTCTTCTCTTCTCTTCTCTTCTCTTCTCTTCTCTTCTCTTCTCTTTCTGTTGGTTTTGTTCTTCTTGAAAGCCCTGACTAAAAACCCAAGTTTCTCCTGTAGGATAGAAGTGTTTAAACACTGACACAGAACTTTCCTGGGCTGTGATAGATTTTGCCCTAGGTTTAAGGCTGCTTTTTCTACTGCTAATGGATGACTGACTGTAATTTTGCATATCTGTAGTGTTTCTTTTAGTGCCTCAAGCTCATTTTACAGTGGGAGAATTTCAACTTTCAAAAGCTTACCCCTTGGGTTTTAAAGGCTGAACACATTTTTTTAAAAACTGATTCAAATCTTTCCTGTGACTACATTTGCCTCTTTAAATATGGTAAATATCTTGCCCATAGAATCTGTGGAATTGTTCTCTCTTGAGACATTTGACTAGACTTGGTCTTCAAAAAGATGATTGTTGTGTATTGGTGAGAGGATGGATGGGATGACCTGGAGGGTCCAGTACAGCTCTCATTTTGATGATGTGATTCTTACCAGATGGAAGCAATGGCGAATTAGACATCTATCGGTGGTACCCCTGTGCTTTTCATCCTAGGTTTATTCTACTGGTGTCTGTATATTTTCTTTGGCTGCATTCTGCATTCGTGATGCTCAGCATGCATATCACAAAAGCTCTTTGTCTCACACATGAAGCAGGCTGGAAAGGGCTTGTGGAGGGATGGAGCAAATCATATGTCTGCATCTACGTTTTTGTGTTTGTGTGGAAACCCTGTGATCTTTCATAGATTGTGGCTTTTAGTGAATTTTATTTATTTGGATATGGCTAAAGACATGACTTCTTGATATTATGCTGTCATGTCTATGTCTCAGGAAAAATAATAAACCACAGTACAATATCATACCATGTATGGATTTTACTTAATAAGAGAAGAGAGTAGTTATTAAACAGTAACTTAAAGATACTTGGCTAGTCTTTACCTTGCTTGGAGATTGGATCTTTTATATCTTTAGCAATTAGGTTTTTGGCTTCATATATTACTTGAAAATGTACACCATTTCCTTTGCTGCTTCTTTTTCGTTTACTCACACTATACTTGGAAAAAAGTCAACAGAATAGAGTCTATTGCTTATACATGTTCAGGGATTTCTTTGTAGTACATTGTGGTGAGATTATCAGTACATATCAGTCCATCTCCTTTGTGTGCTCTGCTATGAACCAACCATGGAGGCTGTTTGCAGAATCTTTCTCTACAGAAGAGCTGTGTTTTGAGAGAGCTGTGCTGGCCAACACTGATCATTTTTCTTTGTAGAAAATTTTTATAATTTTAGTATTTTCCACACTTAGAAACAACTTATGCAATTAATGGTCTGTCTGTCTTCTTCTAATAGGACCTGATACTTTATAATTATATACAAGATAATTTCAATTATTTCTTAGCCTAACATAGCAGTTATTCCTTCATTTGACCTCCACTTATCTTTTCTAGTTTTGTTATGTGTTGACTTTTACCCTTAACTGTGAAATCAGAACTCCTAAAAGCATGTATGGTCATGAACAATTTCTGAAGAGTCACTAATCTCTAGTGTACCTTCCTGTTGTTTAGATTTCACACCAAAGTCTCCTGCCACGAGGGGCACTTCCCATCTATCTTTGAAAACACAGAGGCTGTTCTCTTGATATTCAAACAATCATCAGATCTTTTATATATTCCTCATTATAGACATGCTCCTGAGCACATAGGGCTTGTTTGATCAAGTAGAAAAAAAAAGCCCAAGCAATTACAATACAGCATGCCTTTTATGGTGGATGAAGTATGATATACTTCATAAGATGTTGTGTTGATCTGGTTTTCTGGTAAATCAGATCAGTGTTCTTCAGCAGTTGATTAAACTTAAATTTCTAACACTTTTCCACATTACTGTCATGTTTTCCCCACAGTAACCTATCACTCAGTCATCTCAGCTTCAGCTGGAAGACTATCACAGACAACCCCAACATCCTTTCAATGTAGTCTACCCATCAAAGCTTAAGCTAGCTTACTCTTTGTTATCCTTTTTTTGGGCAAGGGCACTACTCCCTTGCCTTTTGAGTAAACCCATGCTTCCTTGTGTTTCTCTGAGCACAGGCCATGATTTTCTCCTGGGACCTGGACTGGGAATAGTAAAATTGAAAACCATTTTCTGGTTTGTCTTTCTTAATCTGTATACCACTTTCCCCATACCTTACTGAAAAATGAGGGTAACATGGTTAAAACAACCAGGAATGTTTATTGAAAACTCCAGACATCAGAGAGTAGGGTCTATCCTGAACTAAGAGATAGTTACAAAGGTGTGGCAGGTTCTGATTGGAGGAGGAAGAATGGGAGGGTAGAGGAAATTATCGATATGAGTGTCTGGTAGTATAGCCTTGTGACAGGTTCAAAGGACTCTTCTGTTAGCTTCCCTATTGTGAAAAACTGACCCAAAGCAACTTGAGTTAGTAAAGGGTATATTTTATCTTACAGGACATACCATATTACTGAAGGAGTTTAAGCCAAAACTGAAGGCAGGAATCTGGAGGCCAAAATTGAAGTAGAGACCATAGAGGTATTGTCCTCATTGGCTCACTCAGTTAACTTTATTATATATGTCCCAGACCCATCTGCCTAGAAATGGTGTTGCTCACCATAGTCGAGACCCTCTTAAATCCATTAGAAATTAAGGTAATGCCTCGCAGACATGCTCACAGGTCAATCTGGTCAAGGCAGCCCTTCAACTGAGGTTACCATTTTCCATATGACAGTTTTTTTTATCAAGTTGACAAAAATTGACTGTGAAATGGTTCAAGACAACCTCACAGTTTTACAAGTGGATATTATAGGAAGAAGATTAGGGCAGAAAAGGAGTAGGCTAATCAGGCAGGGAATAGCGCTGGCTCCTTTAATGTTAATGAGAATGTTTTAAACATCTCCATTTCTATTTACATACTTGTCACTTTCACTAGAGTTAAACTATCTCTTTCTTTAAGACTGTATTTTTAATTTTTATTATATGGATATGTGTGGGTGTGTCCAAGTGAATACAGGTGCCTGTAAACTTCAGAAGAGGCCATCTTACTGCTGGAGCAAGAGTTACAGTTAGTATGAGCTGCCTGAAATGAGTGCTGGAAACCAAACCTGGGTCTTTTGAAAGACATTATATACTGTTAATCCATCTCTCCAATCCTGGGCTTGAACTCTACTTTAAAAAGTAATCTTCTCTGCTTTTTATCTGTAGCTTTCAAATTTAATTGATACATCTTTGAAGGGATTTAAGGAGTTTATAAATTAAGTTCATCCAAGTAGACTGATAGTCTTCCTCCCAGTGGTGTCAGATAAAAAAGCAGAACTAAAAATTTCAAGAATATGGAAAATGGATTGGCCTAAGTCTTATATTCGTAAGTTTAGTTAGAAATTTAGGAGAAGAAAATCCTTACTCACACTTTTATTATAATATGATTTCAGAGATATGGTATAATCCACACAGTGTATTAATTTCCTCAGCAAAACATGTATATAGTAACTGCAGCTCAGTGTGTTACATTTTGAAAATATATTAAATACAAACCACTCAAATATATCAAATATATCAATAAATGCTAACTTTAAACACTTAAAATTAGTTTCCTTAAAAAAGAAAGCATCTTTAAGAAATGGTGGTAGTTTAACTCGCGGTCTACATATAGAAGAATGGAAATCGATTCATATTTATCACTTTGTAAAAAGCTAAACTCTAAGTGGATCAAGGATCTCCACATAAAATCAAATACAGCGAATCTAATAAAAGTGAAAGTAGGGAATATCCTCAAACACATTGGCACAGGGGAAAATTACCTGAACAGATAGTCTCTAAGATCAACAATTGACCACATTTTCTGTATCCATTCCTGTGTTGAAGGACATCTGGGTTCTTTACAGCTTCTGGCTATTATAAATAAGGCTACTATGAACATAGTGGAGCATATGTCCTTGTTATATGTTGGAGCATCTTCTGGGTATATCTGGGTCCTCAGGTAATGCTATGTCCAATGTTCTGAGGAACCACCAGACTGATTTCCACAGTGCTTGTACCAGCTTGCAATCCCACCAACAATGGAGGAGCATTCCTCTTTCTCCATATTCTAGACAGCATCTGCTATCACCTCAGTTATTGATCTTAGCCATTCTGACTGATGTGAGGTGAAATCTCAGGGTTGTTTTGATTTGCATTTCCCTGATGACTAAGGATGCTGAACATTTCTTTAGGTATTTTATGGCCATTTGAGTTTCCTCAGTTGTAATTCTTTGTTTAGCTCTGTACCCCATTTTAATAGGGTTATTTGGTTGTCTGGAGTCTAATTTCTTGAGTTCTTTGTAAATATTGAATATTAGCCCTCTATCAGATGTAGGATTGGTGAAGATATTTTCTCAATCTATTGGTTGCCGTTTTGTCTTATTGACAGTGTCCTTTGGTTTACAGAAGCTTTGCAATTTTATGAGGTCCTATTTGTCAATTCTTGCTCTTAGAGAAGAAGCCATTGGTGTTTGTTCAGGAACTTTTCCCCTGTGCCTGAGTACTACTCAGCTATTAAAAACAATGAATTTATGAAATTCTTAGGAAAATGAATGGAACTAAAAAATATCATCCTGAGTGATGTAACCCAATCACAAAAGAACACACATGGTATGTGGTATGCACTCACTGATAAGTGGATATTAGCTCCAAAGCTTGAAATACCCAAGATTCAACTCCAAGACAACATGAAGCTCATGAAGAAGAAAGACCAAATTTGGGTGCTTTGATCATTCTTAGAAACAAAATACTTATGGGAGTAAATATGGAGACAAATTTCTGTGGGACAGGATCTGAAGGAGGGGCCATCCAGAGACTGCTGCTCCACCTGGGTATCCATCTCATGTGCAGTCACCAAAGGCAGACACTGATGTGGATGCCAGGAAGTATAGGCTGACAGAAGCCTGATATAGCTGTCTCCTTAGAGGTCTGCCAGAACCTGACATATACAGGCAGATGCTCACAACTAACCATTGGACAGAGCATGGGGTTCCTAATAGAGAAGTTAGGGAGAAGACTGAAAGAGCTAAAGGGGTTTTCTATTGGGAGAGCAACAATACCAACCAACCAGAGCTCCTAGGGTATAAACCACCAGCCTGGGAGCACATAGGGAGGGACCCATGGCTCCAACTTTATATGTATGGGAGGATGGCCTTGTTGGGCATATAGGGAAGAAGAAGTCTTTGGTCCCATGAAGGCTGGATGCCCTAGTGTGGTGGAATTCAAGGGTGGAGAGGTGGGAGTGGTTGGGTAGGTGGGGGCACATCCTCATAGAAGCAGGAGGAGGGGGGATGGGATAGGTGGTTTCTGGGTGGGGGAAAATGGGGAAAGGGGATAACATTTGAAATGTAAATAAAATATCCAATTTTTTAAAAAGTTCAACAATTGACAAAAGGGACCTCATGAAACTGAACAGGAAGGGCACTGTCAGTAAGACAAAATGGCAACTTACAGATTAGGAAAAGATCTTTGTTGAGCTTACATCCTATAGATGTCTAATATCCAAAATATATAAAGAACTCAAGAAATTAGATTCCAAAATAACCCCCCGAAATTCAGTTAAAATGGGGTACAAAGGTAAACAAAGAATTCTCAACAGAGGAATTTTGAATGGCCTAGAAGCACTTAAAGAAATGTTCAAAATCTTTAGCCATCATGGAAATGAAAATGAGAGTGAGCTTGAGATTCCATGTTACACCAATCAGAGTGGCTAAGATAAAAAACTCAAGTGGCAGCACAAGCTGGCAAGAATGTGGAGAAAGAGGAACACTCCTCCATTGCTGGTGGGATGACAAACTGGTGGAACCACTCTGGAAATCAATCTGGTGCTTCTTCAGAAATCTGGAAATAGTTCTACCTGAAGACACAACTATACCACTCCTGGGCATATACCTAAAAGATGCTCCACCATACCCTAAGGACAAGTGCTCCACTATGTTCATAGCAGCCTTATTTGTAATAATCAGTAGATGGAAACAACCCAGATGTTCTTCAACCTAAGAATGGATACAGAAAATATGGTTTAATTACACAATAGAATACCATTTAGTTATTAAAAGCAAGGACATCATGAGTTTTGCAGTTAAATGGATGGAACTAGAAAATCTCCTTTGTGAGGTAATGAGACTCAAAAGGATATGTGTAGTATTTACTCATTCATAAGTGGATACTAGACAAAAAGTACAGAATGCCTATGATAAAATTCACAGATTGTAGGAAACTTAACAAGAAGGAAGGTCCAAGTTGGATAACTTCAATCTCACATAGAAGGAAGAACAAAATAACCATGGGAGGCAGAGGGAAGGAGGGAAATGGGAGGTATAGGAAAAAGGGGGACAGGATCAGTTTTGGAGGAAGAAAGGAGAGAAGCCCAGAGGGCCAGGAGAGAATGATTGGAAATATGTGTCAGTGTGGGGAAACCTCTAGAAAATCCCAGAGAGCTGGGATGTCAGAGGCTCCCAGGACTCAACTGGGATGAGCTTAGGAAAAGTGCCCAATAGTGGGGAGATGGAACCTGAAATGACTACATCCCATGTGACATGGCCCCCCAGTTAAGGCAGGGGCCACCCTCCCAGCTTCAAAATTTTTGACCCAGAGTTGTTCCTATATAAAGGAAATGCAGGGAAAAAATGGAACAGAGACAGAAGGAAAAGCCATCTGATAACTGGCTGAACTTGGGATCCATCCCATGCACAGGAACCAAATCCATGCCAACAGTGTAGTTGTGCTGTGTTGTGCTTGGAGACAGAATCCTAGCATGGCTGTCCTCTGAGGGGCTCTACCAGCAGCTGACTGAGACAGATGCAGATAGTTATAGCCAACCATTGGACTGAGGTTGAGGACCCCTATGGAAGAGTTATGGGAAGGACAAAAGGAACTGAAGGGAATTGCAACTCATAGGAAGAAGAATCAAGTAACCCGGACCCCTCAGAGCTCTGTAAGACTAAGTCATCAACTGAAGAGCATACATGGGCATATATATAGAAGAGGATTGCCTTGTTAGGCCTCAGTGGGAAAGGATGTGCTTAATCCTACAGAAACTGGATGCCCTAGGGGAGGGGGATACTGGCAGGGGTGAGGTGGGATTGGATGGTGGGTAAAGGAGCACTCTTTCAAAAGCAAATCAAAGGGGAGGGGATGGCATGAGGAACTTGGGGATGGGGGGCAGGAAAGGGGGCAACATTGAGAATGTAAATAAATGAAGTAATTTAATAATAAAAAATGTTTCCTTATCTTATTCTTTTTACCTCTTCCATACCCTTGGTTTGCTCATAAAAGTTTTTTAATTAAATGCACTCTTTGACAATTTTATACATGTATCTACAACAGGTGTTTCAAGTGTATTTACCATGAATTGAAATGGAAATTGAAAGGAACACTTATGCCAACAATATAGTTGTCCACAGTCTTCCAGGAGTGAATAAAAATTCAGAGAGTCCTTACCTGAGTGTAGTAAGAAGTGTAGTCATTTAGTTAACTGTTTCTATTATAGTTGCTATTATGGCCCCCAATTCCTTGATTTATTTGATTTGTCTGATAGACCGCAAATTTCTCTGGTGTGGAGATTTGAATAAGTATGGCCACATAAGTTCATATATTTGGGTGCTTAGTCACCAAGGAGTGAGTTATTTGAAAGGATGAGAAGAATTAGGAGGCATGACTTTTTCTGGAGGAAGTGTGTCACTGGGGATGGGCTTCAAGGTTTCAAAAATCCATACAAGGCCCAGTATATCTAAGCCTGATGTCTGCATATCACTTAGTTATTTCTTCAGGCAATGTGTGCCCTGTTACGAGGATAATGGACTGCAAATGGAAGTGGTAATCTCAGGAGAAGATACCACCTAGGTAAGAATTCAATTTGTGAAAAAGAAGTAAATAAAAACATGAGTAGTGAAGGAAACCATCATCAGTTGAATTGAAGGAGGAGGCAAGTTCCAGTCCAGGCAAGCTGTGGAACTTTGCTATAATATTTTTTTTTTTTTTTTGTTACCTATTGCCTCTGCTTCTCACTCTCTCTTTTCATTATTTTTGAGGAGACTTTCTTGTATGAGTATTGGATTTCCATCAATTATAATCTCTCTCTTTCCACTGTCTAGCTCCTTCCATTTTCCCAACTCCCACTCAAATTTATCATTGATTATTTAGTTGTTATTATTATACATGTACACACAGAAAGA
Organism: Arvicanthis niloticus; assembly: GCF_011762505.2. Classification (NCBI taxonomy): domain Eukaryota; kingdom Metazoa; phylum Chordata; class Mammalia; order Rodentia; family Muridae; genus Arvicanthis; species Arvicanthis niloticus. The sequence continues at coordinate 45,471,060 of NC_047664.1, read as the reverse complement.
GAGACAGGGACAGAGACATGGAGAGAACCTACTAAGTTTCTTTACTGTTTCTCATATGTACATGTGTTTATGGCTTACCATTTGAGATTGGAACTTATCCTTGGAGAAACTGGTTCTCCCTCTCCCAGTTGCCACAGATTGCCTGTTGCTCTTCACTTAGGGGTAGAATCTTATAAAATTTTCTTCACTTTACAAGTCCACTAATGCCATTGGTCAGGTCTTGTTTAGGCAACCATAGTTTTCAAAGTTTTATGAGTGCAGCTTTCTTGTAATATCAGCAGATGTCCTAAGTCTCTGACCTTTACAGTCTTTGTGTCTCCCACTCTTGTGTTGTTTCATTTTTTAGGTGTAGCAGTTGCATTGTGGACACATGGATTATGCTTGGGTACTAGGTTCACTTATCCTCAGCATATTTCCCCAGTTACAGATAAAAATGCAGTCTTCATTTGCTGCAAAAAAAAAAAAAAAAAAAAAAAAAAAAAAAAAAAGAAGCTTTCTTGATGAGGCTTGAGAGCTATATTTGTCCTTGGGTACAAAGTTAAGTATTTTATAATGCAGTTAGGAATCATATTGGTTTAGAAAAATGTTAGTAGTAGATTTTCCTCTGCAGTCCATGACTTTACCAGCCATGGGTGGTTGGGTAGATTTAGAGTACCAGTCACAAATTCTTTCTCCGTAGCTTGGGAGTATCTTGGTTACTCCCAAGATAAAAGTGCTAATATTGCACTCTTAAGGATATCTTGTGTGGTTTATAGTTTTGTGCTTTGTAGGTCTAAAATATGGGTAGGATTGGTTGTTGTTATTCCTTGGAAACTGGTGTACCATATGATGATACTATGAGAGCTAGTCTTGGTTAGTTTCAGCTTAATTTTTTCTAAGTCCTATGTATAACACATGTAGTTTTTAGCAATGGATGATTACCTTCAAATTCCGAGAGGTAACCAAGGAAAATAGAAATAGCTTACATTGTTCTAGAGGTCTCTTGGAACTCCTTAACCAACAGTGTAAAAGGAGGGTTCCCATGCCTAGTACTGGGGTTTTGTTAGATGGTCTATGACTCTTGTAGTGGTTATTTCATTCTCTGAATCACTAATTTATTCAACATACACACATACACATGCACATACACAATTTGAGTAAGCTTATAAAATAATAAATTTCTCTATGCCTTTGTAAATGACCTTAATGCTATTTATCTTTCTCCCTTTGTATCTGTATTCTTGCTTTTACCTCCTCCATTAGAGATTCCCCTTGCTTTTTTTCCTTTCTTGTTCATAGCATCTATGTCCTGCTAAAAACTAAATGTTTATATATTAAGGCAAATATAGATATATTTTAAATTAGAAGTACAAGTCCACCATTAGAGCTCATGAACACGTCAATGTATCATGAGGAAGTGCAGACGCTCTGTAGACCAGAGGTTGTTTATATAAGTTCCAGAGAAACAGAGGTGTTTCTAAGATAATCTGAGAGAAAAAATGGCAGAAATTGCTAAATTATGAAAGAATTCTTAGGTGCATTTGCCTAGACTTCTGCTGCCTAGATTTTCTAGGCATAAAATGAAGTTTGTCAAGATAAATTTCTCTCCATAAGGGAATTCACAGTTTTGTAATGAAGGGTCTTTATACTTTAAAACTATTGAAAAGGAGTCTTATGAGACAGCTCAGATGGTGAGGGCACTTGTTGCCAAGACTTAAGACCTGGTTTGTTCCCTGGAACCCACATGGTACACGAAAAGAACCAACTCTTGCAAGTTGTTCCCCAACTTCCACATGTGGGCAGGGTACATAGAGTTCTTCATGATTAAAACAATAAATCTAAGAAGATATTTTAAAATAGGGAATAGGGTGCTTGAGGCTCAAGGCATATGTCTAGAATATGTTTTTATTGTTTGTAAATGACATAGAGGTGAAAGAATGGAGGTCCAAGATGAGGCAGACCACAATGGGATTAATAGCCCTTTCAGGCCATTACCTATATTGGGCAGAAGTGGAGAGCAGGAGAGTCAAACCCCACATGGCCACAAAACAAACAAACAAACAAAGAAACAAAACTCACCTTGTGTGGTTTCCCAGATTTTATGAGCTTAACTCCACCATAGACATATTTAGTAAAAAGTTGAAGACAAAATTCTGAAAACATTTTCAGGTGCACTCGGTGAGTTTTAAATACATAAATACAAGGAAAGTATTTGTTTAGTAGGAATAAAGAGTTTCGTTTGAAACCAGAATCTCACCCTCAAAAAAGCTTCTTATTGGTTGTGTGACTCTAAGTACATCATAGCTTTCTGATCTAGATTATAATGGTCTTGTCTTATAGGTTATACCCTAATCATGAGCCATTTGGATGAAAAGGTCTATTAACAAGCAGACATATACTTCCATCTCAGTCCTCTGCATTCAGGCATCTCCTTCCTATACTTCTAGATGCTTCTTATGCATCCCCTTCCTAAACTGTCTGGTTAGGGCTTGTGTGTGCTCATGATGTCACTCTGGCCTTTATCTTCCATGATCATGACATTAAAGCAACATGAAATGCACTGTGTTACAAATCTCCTAGCCAGCTGTTCTTCATATACTGGGCATGAAAGAGTATTTTAATCCTTAGCTGTGTCTTTTCAAAATCAAATGACTCAAAATCAAATACTCAAAATCAAAATACTCAAAATTAAAAAGAATATCTAACTAGACTGATCTCCTGCCTTTCTATTTTTTTTTTAACAGAAATTACTTCTTTTATAGAAGTTTCAAGTTGAAAGAAGAACATGTAAGCCCTTTGGAGACTAAAACAGTAAATGAGATGAATAGTTTTAATAAGAGATGCAATTATTCTACCAGCAAAATAATTCTGAATGGAATGATCAGTGGTGTAGTCAATATAGATCTGATAAATATCTAGAATACCATTGAGTCGCAGGCCTACTAGCCACTAGAGAAAAAGGACAAATTTGACATAGTTCTTTACATACAAAATTTTACAACCTAGTAAAGCAGCCATATATCAAAAGATAAATGGAACATAAAAATATATTAGTGTCTTGAGTAAGTTTAACAATTGTTTACTTTTGTGAGCTCATATTATTCATATTAAATATCAGACAATGGTAGCATCAAAACTTCTGTTCTAGTGTGTGCAGCTATGGTCAGTATGCTCCTCACCCATGTCAACAATACCACTGAACTAAGTCATAGGCTACATCATTAACACTATGCAGAAAAGCACTTGAGTCCTTCACTCACATTGCCAATACATTTCACATAGCAGCCTCTGTTATGAACTCACAACTCTCAGCCAGCACTTATTAAATACTTGTTCAGAAATAGATTGAAATAGTCTTTTATCCCCCAAGGGAACACCGGGGATTAGCATTTATTGAACTCAACTGAGTGCCAAGTTTGTTATACTAGTTTTCCACACTCAAGGCTACATCACGATGTCTTCAAAGAACTTGAGAATAAGAAAAACAAGACTATTCTCTGAAGGTTAGACTACAAAGTAAGCACATGGTGGAGGAAATTAGACAGCCTTAAAAGGAATAGGCCAAAATAACAGAGTGGAACTGTCTCAAGAGATTACTTAAATTTGGCAGCAGCTCTGGATATAATAGAGCCACACCTACATTATAAGACTGAGTCACAGACAATGGAATTAATAATTATTTCGAGAAAGAAAGCATGCCAGCTGAGGTGAGTCAGACTAATGCAGCCAAGAAAAATATCAACAGTGACACAGGCAGTATGGCTGCACTGCCTGGAAGAGAGGGTATCGTGACTCACAAGATTCAGGCTGGTCATTCAAAATGTGCCAAACTCATCCCCATGTTATAAGTGCTCAAATGATAAGATGTGAAGGATAGTTACACTACTATCAGTGAGACATCACCATGTAGAATAAAATAATTTTAAAGGAGTAAAGAGTTGTTTTGGTTCCAACTTACAGAGGTTTCTGACATGGGAGGTTGGGTTTCTTGGTTCTAGAATCTCCCCAAGATGAGGCAAAGCCTCGTAGGGACAGGTTATGAAGGAAAGACATTTTTCACCTAATGGCAGCTAGGAAACAGTAAGAGATAGAGCTAGAAGAGGGAAAAGTTAATATCCATCCTTCAGAGCACATTTCCAGTGACCTATTTATTCCTACCAGGCCTGCTTGTGGTATTTACATCCTCAATGATGGTGCTCTCAAGTGGTCAGTCCATCAGTTGGTTAATCTATTTACAATCAGAGCCTTAACGATCATGAATCATCTCCTCAAATCAAGACCAGTGAATGTTGCTTGTATCAAGTGGCCAACCCTTTAGTATATAAGTTTTGGGTGGGCCACTTTATATCTATAGTAACAGGTACTTAGTAACCAGTACTTTGTAAAACTGGATATGATGGGGAACACCTGTAATCCTAGTATTTAGAAGATGTATGCAGGGTATTTGGAGTTGAGGGCCATTCTTGGATACAGAATAAGTTGGAGACCAACCTGAGATACATGAGACATGCTCTCTCAAAACAAACAAACAAACAAACAAACAAACAAGTAACAGCAAATTAAAATGAAAGGAATTGGCATTCTCAGGTCTATGTTGACAGAATGCTTCCTTTTGTCGCACAGATTTTACTAGTTTTATCCCTAGAAAACAGTTTCATTCATTAAACTGTTCCTCCTGCTTTTATACATCTGATGATCTGGAAAGTATTGTCTCAGCTTCCAATTCAATGCCTTCCTAAAAAACAGAATGTTCTTTGTAATATTTCTGTGTTTCTCCATCTGATGACAAAGGAATCAGCCTTCCATTTTGAGGAGCATCTTTAACTTCTCCTTCTCATCTTTTCTTTTTTTTTAAGTCATAGATATTCCTCTGTCTCTACCATTGACATAAATAACCAACTTCTTTTCCTTCCTTTTCACTGTCCAACAGGAAGAGTCTTCATGAACCCTTTCTCTGAAGCCTTAAAATAGTACTGCATTAGGCCAATGTGGTTACTTACTTGAAACCATAGGCATAATTTATGTTTGTTTATATGTATACATTTGTGTGTGTGTGTGTGTGTGTGTGTGTGTGTGTGTGTGTGTGTGAACATCTTTTTGCATGTGAAGGAACATGGAGGACAGAGGTCAACTTTTTATATCAATTACTTAGGAGCTGCCTAAGTTAAGGTTTCAATTGCTGTAAATAGACGCCATGACCAAGGCAACTCTTATGAAGGACAAAATTTAATTGGTGCTTAATTTAATTACAGGTTCAGAGATTCAGTCCACTATTATCAAGGCAGGAAACATGGAAGTGTTCAGGCAAGCATGTCATTGGAGAAAGAGCTGAGAGTTCTACATCTTGTTCCAAAGGCAGATAGGAGAAGACTGGCTTCCACACAGCTAGGAGAAGGGTCTCAAAACCCATGCCCACAGTGATACACTCTCTTTAACAAGGCCACATCCCCTAATATTGCCACTCCCTGGGCCAAGCATATTTAAATCACCCCAGGAGCCATCTACTTTCTAGAACATAGGTTCCACTAACTAGGCTAGGCTGGCTGGCCAGCAAGCTTCAGAAATCCATCTATCTCTAGCCCGAAAGCATGCTTGTTAGTACTGTTCTTTATTGTGATGCCAGAGAATCAAAATCAGATCCTCATGCCTGCCCTTCATCAATTGAACCATCCCCTGTCCATAACCGTAAATAGTCCGGTGGTTTTCTCCTGTTCTGATTGCTTTTTGCTCTGCCACTTCTCTCCTAGTTTTAGTCTCTACTCCTTTCTTAGAACTACCTACCTACTTATTTATAAGTAGACACACACAAATGCATACATGCACATACACAAACACGTACACGCACATGTACACACATATGCACACACTTAATTTAGAGTTTCTAGCTTTTTCCTTGTAATTTCCCACAATGAACTAAACATTTGAAGGATCAATACAGACACATTTGTGCAAGTCCCCCTTCCTAACTTAGTTCAGATTTCCAGTTACAATAACATTTTGTTGTTTGCCTTTGTACTTTGTGCATTTTTGGTTGGTTTTTTAAAAATTGATTAACTCTGGGACTCTCATAGACTACAACTATGGGCTTCCAGTTAAAGGAATTATAGCTTTGAGATAGTCTTAGTAGGCTTTAACTAAATTTTCTTCCAGTCACAGTGCAGGCTCCCTTTCTTTGTCATAGTTTTTTATATCCTCAGTTATCTAGTAAGGTTCTGGATTCCAGGACAACCAGCATAGAAAATTCAAGAATGACTACTCTTGCAGATGCTGGCTATTATTATTTTTATTGTATTGCTGACAAAATTAGATTTAGTGGAGTGGAAGGAACCTATACAAAATTTCCCAGCAAGTTCAAGATGTAGAATTTATCTTCCTTTTTCCTCCATCTCTGCATACTTTTTATACAATGAAGCTCACACTTCACTAAGAACTCATTGCTAAGTCTGCCTGACACAAACATTTTGAGCTAAAATGCAAGGGAATGTTTATGAGCCTTTTCAGAACCCTGATATGATAGTGTGAGACCTTTTCAATTATTTTCCATCATTTCCAGAAGTTTTACTTAGTTTAAAGGACTAAGAAAATTGCCTCTACTCATTTACCTCACTTCTAGGATATGAACTATGAACACACTGAACCTGAACTTGCCATTTTCCCAATGTGTGCATGAGGTGAAGCACATGTAGTTGTTTATAGTAAATACCTTACAAACTAGGAACTAGTAGTTAGATACACGTGCATGTGGTTCAACTCAAAAAGACTTCCTGTAGTTGAACTCATACAATTGGAGCAAACTGAAGTCACACGAGAAGCTGGGATGCAGAGAAGGCATTTAGATGCAGTTGTTTAGAATGCTTTCAAATCACTCTGCTTCCAAAAGAAAATTAATTTGATGAATATTTAGGATCAGGAGCTCTTGCCCATATTAAGGGTGCAGTTGGTGTGAACTGCTACTTCAGGACTTCTCTTCCCTCTGAGTAAGTTTAGCACAGAGCCAATCAATGTTTGAAGGTTGAGTGTGCAATTGGAATTCCAGGGGAGTATGTGCATGCAAGACAAAGAGGAAATACAAATTCCATCCTCAATGAAACATATTAATTTCATTCTCTTATATTTTTGGTTGTGAGCCTAGCCTTTAACGGCTGAGTCATCTCTCCAGTCCTAATTTCATTCTCTAATAAAAAGTTGGACTGAGCTACTGTACCTTCCCCTGATAAGATCTACTTTCACTATTTTGGTGAATATTTAATGACATCTGAGCAGAAGAAATGGAATTATTAGAATCAGAATAGATGACACCAGAGCAATGTGGTTCTTTAGAGGAGAAGATCCTTGTGAAGAGTAGTGAAGAATTCAGTATTTCCATGTGTTTTCAAGAGAGTTGGGGGAGGGGGTTGTGCTCAGGATGTGAGGAGATTAAATCAGATTCTACACCAAGGAGGCTCTGAGTGTTATGCAAAAAACTAAAGGCTATATTTTGTGAGTAACATCTGCTAGAAGAAAATTACTATGCATAGGATTTCTCTTCCAACCAGAGTCAAAATAAGCACATAACCAATATAATATTAGGTGAAAAGAACAGAGGAATGTGAACAGTGGCATGGCTCAGCAGATTAAAGAACTTTTTTCCTCCAGCCTGATGACCTGTGTTCAATGCTTGGGATCCTAAGAGCTGTCCTCTGAACTCCTCATACATGCCATGATGTGTGTGGTTATACGTATGTGTGAATATGACCACACACAACAACAATAAAAAGAATAATTTTACAGGAAGTCCATGGAACTAGAGAAAACAGATCCACATATTTTGTGTCAACTGGATGAATCCTCGGTCTCTTTTGACAACAGTCACAAGTTGTTGAGTTATAAAAATTTAACCGAGATGCTCAAATCCTTGATTTCTAATTGGCATATATAAGGGTTAATAGTGTCAACCTGACATGATCTAGGCTCATTAGGAAAAAGAACTTCTGCTCATGTCTGCTAGAGTTTTCTAGATGAGATTAATGATGGTTAGAAGACCTTGTCTAGATGCAGGTGGCACTATCCCATAGGCCTATGTTTCAGAAAGAAGAGGAAGGAAAGGCACTGAACAGGGATACCCATCTCTGTCTGCCCTGTGACTGCAGATGCAATGTGACCAGTGGCTTCAAGCTCTGGCCTCCACACCTTTTCTGTCATGATGGACTGTATTCAAATTATGAGGAAAAGAAAACCTATCCTTCCTTAAATTGTTTTCTGTCATGTATTTTGTCAGTCATGAGAAAGGGAACTTATACTGGTTGTGGTAGTTACTCCAAAATTGCATTCATCAAAGGATAGAATAAAAGCTATGCATAATGGCCCTGGGTAATTGTTCTTGGGACAATAATGAAACCCTTAGCAACAGCAGCAGTAAATACATAGTAAACGTCTGGTGCACACCATGTATCATTCTAAACCTGTCACTGATATTGCTTCCTTTATTCTCATGGCAGTCAGACAGAAGACATTACTCTTCCGTTGCACATGGGAAAACTACAGCACAAATGAGATAAGCAGCTTGTCAAGACCTCACACTCAACAGACGGCAAAGCAAGAATCTAAGGCAGTTGTTTTTTTCCTGCAATAATACCCTCCCTGTCACAACCTCACACTACTTTGCTATAACATCTTATTATTCATACATAACTATGGTATTTCAGTGGTGCTATGCATATCAAAAAATTTCCTATGAATATTCTGGTATGGTCCTTAACACTGCCTATATTCATCTTGGATTTGAATAAGAATTGATAAATTCTTCCAGTGTGTACCTGCAAAAGTCAACATACCACGTAGAACTGAATGATTTCTACCTTTGGAGTACAGGCTTTTATCTCTACCTCAATATCTTTTATCTATCTACTTTGTGTTGTGAAGCTCACATATATACAGGTATCACCTAGCCTGAGCAATCACTCAGACCAGCTTCTGACCTGGTCCAAGACTGGCTTGTGAAGAGACGGTGTACATATCTCACAGAACAAGAACTAGGTTTCTGGAGTCTTTCAGTCTTCATGTTTTCATTATTATGAAACTTAAAGAACTTATGATCTTTAGCTGGTCACATGACATGATAGAACTAGGACTCCATTAGCTGCAGTTAGCTGTGGCTACATGATCAAGTAATCTAATGAACAGACTGTAAGAAAGGAGGATGCAACTGTGGTCCACTGATGGAGCCCAGTTCTTCTATGCCTTTTACAGCTGATGTTAGCTGATTTTTAGCATCTTTGCTGATGGCAGGAGTGGGTATAGAATGGTTGAAATCTGAGCAAACTCCGAATAGCAGGAAGTGAATGCTACATGTTTGAAATAACAACATTAAAAATACCCAATTCCTTTAATGTAAAGAGGTCACCTTTCCAGCCACAGCATGTGGACTCCCGGACTCTGTAGTATTAGGGATCAGTAAATTTTGCTCATCTCTGAGCCACTGTTTAAAAGCATATTTCTCCTTTTCCAATTTAAATTTACCTCACATAAGACTACATCCAGTGGGCATCTTGGTTCTTTTGAGTCCAGTTGCTTTCATTTTCTCAGATAACAATGGACATCTCACATTCAAGGCCGTATCGAAGATGGAATAGGTAACAGAGTAAGAGAACTTTCTGAGCTGCAAGGTTTTCTGCAAGACTTCCTTTCTATGCCAGCAGAAGTGGCTTTTTGCATTTGTGGAGAAATATGGAAAAATACTTAATGGGTAAGCTTGTTTCTTGGTTGAACAGGTAGAGGGGGGAGGGAGGGGAAAAGGAGAAAAAGCCACACTGTGTTGAAGACCCAGATTCCAAATGAACCGGAAACTCCCCTGGCTGATGGTTGGCCCCAAAGGTTCCTTTCAAGTGGAGCAAGAGGGATTACTTCCTAGCTCCCAGAACCTTTCAGACTGGCTGTGGTTTAATGCTGCCCAAACCTTTGTGTAAATACACCTAAAGCTTAAATAAAATAGGGACGACAGAGATCTGCACTATTCTTCTCCGAATGTCTCTGCATGCAACATCTCCCCACTCTATTACTAATAAGTAAGAATTCTACTTCTTCTGCTCCTTGAGTTGAATCAGGAGTGTGTGGCCAGGTCTCTAGAAGCTTCTTGGCTCTATGAAGGGTATTCCAGCAGTCTTCGTTGTCCAGAAGTCTCTTACCAAAAACAGGTTTTCACACAGGCTTTTCATATGCTTTGCCTTGAGCCAGGCTCAAATACCAAGAGGTCCTCAGGGAGTAGTTTTGCAAGTTTGTTCTTTTTCCTTTTGCAGCTGGCAAAGAGCAACAAAAGCCAGTGCTTAGAGGACAGGCATATAGGCTGAACTCTTGATTTGGGCTCCGTTGAAAGGTGTTTGGCTGCATCCCGAAGCAAAACACTGGTGTGGACCTCACTGTGGTTGTTTTCAGTTCACATTACCTAATCCGGACTGCAGCAGATTGCTCAAGGGCCACGGAAAGGATATCATAATGGCAAAAAATACCTAATGCTCTCTCAGCATATTTATGTACTGGGAACTTTATGGATGGTCAATAACTTGCTTATAATAATAAATGCCATTGGTGTTTCTTACAATGCTGTGTACCAGTGTATTAACTACAATAAGAAGCAAGCACAGCATCAGTAGGTGTCAACAGATGTTTGTTTGTATGAAGGATATGGGGTCCTGGGAGCTCACTCCGTATACAGGCATTAATTCTTTGGCATCTGGTCTATAGATGAGGATTAGAACAGGAAAGACAGGGAGCCTATTTTTCCCTACCTTTGTCTCTCATCCTCTAATCAAGTGAAAGTGAGAGAGTTATCTTTCCGAGAATTTGCTGGTCAAGTGAGAACTTAGAGGTGTGACTCAAATAGTGAGTATGAACTCAAGCCAAGTTTGATTCTAACAAGCAAGCTAAATTCAAAGAGTAAGGAGAGGAATAAGTAAGAATAATCAAAGGTTACTTATATCAGTATCAAATTCTGATCTTAAGATTGCTTCCAGTCCTAAGAACTATTGAGGACACAAAGAGATATGAATATATGAGTATATGCATACATAAATACATATGTGTGTGCCTATGGTATCATAATTAGAAGTTTGGTAACATATTTAAGAGTGAATTTTAAAATAGGAAACTACAGAATCCTGGGAGCCAGAAAATAGAGGAGCCCCATAATTGTTTATCCAATATTAAGTGAACAGCCTGAAATTATAAACATAGAAGTATATGTACTGAGCATGTTGTATTTATATACTTAAGAATATATATGTACATACGTTTACATACTTAAGAATATATATGTACACACATATATATTCTTAAGTACATATATGTACATATATATATTCTTAAGTATATAAATTAGCAACAAATTAACAATTAAAAAAATAAAGTCATAAATGTGAGAGACAACAAGTGGGAATTCATGGAAAAGGTTTATATGAGAAGGGAGAAATGATATAATTATATTTTAATTAAAAAATAAAAATATTAAAAGTATATTTGCTTTGATAATTGCAACCTATATAGCAATAAAAGCATTTGAAAAATAAAAAAGGTCTTACACATTATAGTGCTGAAAATGTCTACAGTTCAGATTTGCAATTGGCACAGTCCTGCAACTACATCTCTGGTTTGGCCAGTTTAGAGTCATGAAGCATTGACGGCTCCAAATCACCCTGACTCTTCACTTTGCAAGCTGACCAGGGTCAGTCTGCAGAGCTGCATAGAGCTCTTGGCTCTTGAGTGCCTTCTGTTAGCCAATGCAATATGGAGTTTCTCTAATAAGATGCTTTTATGGCTCTTCACTTGAAAACTAATAAGTAAAAGAACTCACTGTACCTTAATTTGAAATATTCTCTTTTCAGTCAGGCCTCATGTCACCCACTTATAATTCCAACATTTGGCACCCAAAAGGCTAAGGCAGGAGTATTTGGAGTTTAAGATCAGTCTGGGCTACACAGCAAGTTCTAGGCCAGCTTCAGCTATGTAGCTTACTTTGACTCTCCACCCCCTCCCCCACCCAAAAATCATTCTTCTAAACGTTGAATGTTGTTTATGCAAACGTAGCTACTTCGCTGGCTCTGTTTCCGCTATTCAGAAACTGCTCTGCTACCTAAAACAGAATGACAAAAATTACTGTGGTAGCAATCTTATCTTCCTTTTTTTTTTTTAAATTTCACAGATACCTGCTTATTGTAGTGTTCCCTGCTTCCTTTGACACAGGTTCTTTTCTTGCTCTGGGTAGAGCATTCTCTAAAATGTCACTTTCTTTGTCATTTAGAATATTTAGAGATGTGTGATGTAGCTGTGGATTCAGAGGGCAATTCTTTTCATCTTCTGTTTTATGACAACAGTCTATCCTACACACAGTACAAGAACAAGGGTCCTGCACAGTGTCCTTATTTCCCATTGAGTTTATAGGTGGAATCAGGAATGGTTTCATTTTTACTTTTAAGAGATTGTCTCACTACATATCCCTGACTGGTTGGCCTGCAACTCACCCTGTAGACGAGTTTGGTCTTGAACTTGCAATCAAGTCCAGGAGCATGTATGCCTCCATAGCTGGTCACAGTTTGGAATTTTACATGAGTAGTTTATTAGCAATTATGGTATTTCAGGTATTATAATAGGTATAACCCAAACCAACTAAAAGAGTAGAGTGGAATCACTAAGAATTAATTTAATTTCTGAAAATGTGCAGTTTTATTTTATAACACTATGGCAGCCAGGAATTCATGCAAATGAAATCAGCAGATTATTAATGAGAGTGTTGCCCTTAATAATCACCATATAGTCATGAAAAACTCTTTTAAAAAATCTAAAAAAACTCTCATTATTTTAATGCTTAATATTAAAACAACTAACTCATGAACTTCTTAAAAAAACCTTGATAACCATGAATGTCCAAGCCAGGAACTTTTTTTGACAGTGTTCCTAGAATGTAAAGAATCTTTATAACCTGAAAGAAGCATGATGTGAATTGATTAGTAGTAGTAGCTGAATTTATCGTCATAAAAATTGTTGCAGTCTTAGTCACCATTTTCTAAGATTATAACTTTATTTAGGTACACTACAGAGGTCGTGAGTTAGGAAGATTTGTCTTAGATTAGGTTTGATCTACATGGATATGTGTAGTGTCCTTAGGTAAAGAGAGATCCACACTTCTGAGGGCTTTTTCTCAGGCAAAAAGACCATTGATAACTGACCATTGTCAGCAACTAGAAAACAGAATAGAATGAATTCTCCCTCAGGGCATTCTGTAGGAGCCAAATAACCCTGCTATAATGGAATTTGGATGCAGCCCCCCAGAACTGGGTGAGCATAAACATCTGTTGTTCTTTGCGACAATTTATGGTATTGTGTCACAATAGCCTAGGAAACTAATACTGTGTTGTCCTGAACAGGCATAGGTGAGAGAGACATTGAGGATCTGGAAGTGTAGTCCCCTATTTCCTAGCTCAGCAGCTATACTTAGAGTTGTCTATAACAATATCTCATGGAGGAGGTTGGGATGGTGTGGTGGGGTGGGGCAGTGTGTCTTTTCACAGTTCTCTGTTTAAAAGAAACAGCCATTTCTGGCTCACAATTCTGAAGTCAGTAAATGCATACCCCAATAGCAGTCTTGGCAGTATGGAACAATGACTTTAGGATGACAGGATCATTTGTTTCCTGATAACCTTCAAGATGGATATTCTGGATAATTTTTTAAAAGAAAAATAAAAGCCTATATCAGTATACAGATCCCCCTATCCTGTGCTGCTCTTGGGAAATCTCTATGTTTTGTGACATCCAGTTTGACATTTTTAGGTCTGATTTTGTCTGCTGTGTAAAACATTTTTTGGTTGTGTCAATATCTCATGCACTTCCGAGGACTTGGGGGGAAAATGAAAAGTAAGTCACTCCTAGGAAAAGTGGGCTGCAGATTATCATGATTTGATCTGTTTAAAAGATAAGGAAACTCAGACGACAGAGAAAGATGGCTACATTGATTAATAATAGAGCACACAGAGGTGAGAAATATTAACCAGAAATGCTTCAACTTCTAATCACTGCTGTTTGAACTTGTGTACTACCCTAACCCGACCCCAATTTCCCTGAACAATCTCACATGCTGTTGAAGTTGTCCTCAACACAAGACCTCCCAATGACTCCATCTTCAGAGGTTAGGAGCTCTCCCTGGCTACAGAACACGACCCATGCTTTAACTAATTCATGGTCACTATATGTGGGTTACTTTGGTATTACTCTTTTGCTACAGACACAAACTATTTTGCCACAATTAATGTTTTGGTCAACAATGTGCAGACTTAAATCCCTGAATTATATGGCTAGGCAAATAAAAGCAGACCACAGGATTTGGTCTGCTCAGGTTGGCTGTGACTCACCCTGTAAAGACAAGCCAGAAACCTTGCTGCTTTCCCAGTAAGCCTGGGGGAATCATACTGTTATATTATGCTTTTTTTTTGTCCCTGTACACAGATGTAGTCAGTCTGTTGAATTTGTATAACACAGTAGGGCATTTCAGCAGGTAGAAATTAGTCAAATATCCACAAGGAAAGTCTTCACACTTCACTTAGAGACTCTGAAGTTCTGGTCATCATCACAGGAGAGGAACAAGTTGGGAATGTAAGAGATTTACAGATTTCACGAAAGCTAGGCTTTTTTTTCCCTCCTCTCCCCTCCCTCCTTCCTTCTTTCCCTCCCTCCCTCCAGTCTCTTCTCTCTTAAGGGGTCTGAAGCTGAAAAATAAAAAAAATTATTGATTGTGTGAATAAATATATTTTCTTAAATGATTTAGAAAGCTCTGTTTATTCATTTACCGACAGTGTTTAGAATATATAGTAGCCAGTATGTCTGCAGATATATTTATGTTGGACTGTTTGGCTTGGCTTCACCTCTGTAATAATTTATAACAGTTTCAATGTAAACCTACCACCAAACAGGTCAAAAAGGTCCTGGATTTTAAGCATGGTCCTCCCAGATAACTCCCAGTGCTGGTCCCCACCCAGATCCCGGCTCATCTCTCTCTCCCTCAGGATGTGGACATTTTTCATTTAGGAGAATGTAAAGGTGACGGTTTTTAATTTGTTTTCTCATGTCAGAGCTTTATATTCTTTCTAAAACTCAGGTTATATTTACACTAAGGAGATAAAGCTTCTAGGCATATTGAATTACAATTACATTCTATCACAAGTTTAGGTTGATGAACATGAGATATTTTATGCTTATTTGCATTGTGTTTATTATTGCCAGAAGCTAACAAGATAGGAAAAATGAGCCTAATTTTTAGGCACAATCACTGAGGAGATACATTAAGGTCTACCTTGTTATTTTCAATTTTTCTGTATATTTTATTAGCTTTATATGGCTATGTTTTTTCTAGATAAAATTTTGACAAACTCTTAGTATCAAAATATCCTTGCAACTAATAATTTTTGGTTTTGCAGTAGATAGCACATCTAATATCATATGGTCAGTCCTGAAAGCATTCATACAAGTAACACTATACAGATGGAACAAGTTATATTTAGAAATATATACATGCATATAGATACATGCATGTAATAATAGTTTAAAAAAAGAGGCCATGATTTGAAAAATGGCAAGGAGGGGGGGCTTAAAAAATTTTTTTTAGAAGAGAGGAAAGGAAAGGGAGAAATGTTGGAATTATAATATCAAAAATACTTAGCTTAAACTACCTATATGGGGTTGGGAATTTAACTTTGTGGTAGAGGGCTTGCCTAGCAAGCACAAAGTCCTAGATTCAGTCCTCAGCTCTGAAAAACAAAAAGAAAATGTGGCAATGGTGAAAACCCACAAAAGTGTGTGTGTGTGTGTGTGTGTGTGTGTGTGTGTGTGTTCAAGAAAAAAAAGTCTCAACCTTAAAAACAGACAAATCAGAAAGGGTTAACCTTTTTAGGTAGATTAAAGAGATAAAGGACCACTTAGGTGTGAAACAAGGCACACAGCATTGTATTGAATGGATAACCCCTTGCAGAAGATGTTTTATGTGTTTTTATTTCACTAGTGTGTTGACCAAGCTGCTTATCATGCTTTGTTTAGTTTCTACTGACCCCACCCCCCACATTCATTCATCTAGTTAGTCAAAAGGTACTTATAGAAGTGTCTACATATTCTGGGTTATGACCTTCATCATCTGTCAGTGTTGCCTTTTTTTCCTAGTCAATTTTTTCAAAATATGTGTTATTACCTCATTTTCCAGATGGTGGCCTAAAGATCTATGGGATTACTTAAGCTGCTCGGAAGATGCACAATCAAGATTTGAATGATCACAGACAATTACAATCTGTCTGTTTGCAGAACAATGGTGAGTACAGCCCTAAATCTAGCATTAAACAGATCAACATACACATTGTCTTGCTGCATTTCAATGACAATGTGACCTCAAACACAGATGCTCCAACTTGCCCTTATGTGTTGAGACCCTAGAATGTGTACTTATAGTTTTAGTCTGGCAATGGCAGCCCTTCCACTGGGGACCAAACTCAAGAGATCAATAGAGGCTTATAGTTACTGACTCAAGAATATACTCCCAAAGAATCTAAATATTAAAAAAAGGTGTGTGACATTAAAACCTTAACACACAGCATTTCACAAGAATGCATTAAAAACAAAACATATTGATAATTTCATATCTCATGCTTTCCTAGTAACTATCATTAATATTGAGGGATAAGAAGAAAACATTCAATGTTTTATAAATTGGGTAACTTCTTGCTTTTGTTATACAACAGCATTCATGTCGCTTTCCTGAAGTATAGCTACTTCAGTCAGGAGTCTAAGTTCAAGCTCCCAGGAATAAACAGATGTGGGAGAGAAACCAGTGGGCCACTTCAGGATGCCTGCTCATTGTTGTTCTCTGTCTTGACTTAGCTATCAAAAGCCAGTTTTCTGCCTTTAGAAGGAAATTTTCAATCTGCATCAACATCAGGAAGTCATTAGTCATAGTATCTTCATCTGCAAGAAGGAGGGCATTTTTATTTAAACAGTCAGGGTTTCTTCAGGAAACAGAACTATTAAGAATGATAGAGAACATGATCTTTATCATGGGAATTTAATCTTATAAATTGTTAGCTGGTTAAACACTTAATGTAGTTTCATATTGCTTCAATGTCCGAGGATAAGACTGGGGTCTACAAGAATGAGCTATATGGAGAAAGAGCTATAGGTACACTTTCTGCCTAATGAGGTAGCCATGCCAGCAGGTCAAGGATACTATACATGGGCTCCAAGGGTATTGGGTACCTGCACCAAACATCCAAGCATAGAAAAGTCATGGCTTTAGCTTTACTTTTATCTACTCATCTAGTTCAAAATCTCCTCACAGGCCACTCTAAAACAGCCTTATTATAGAGATCCAGTGAGGCATAGCTCTGTCTTAGCTGGGTTGACTCAACAAAAACCTGACACAATGCTTCCTATTTTCCATTCTTTGAGGCAGACACTTGTGAAGTAGAATTTTCTTCAGAGTGTGGATGTTCAAGAGGAGCTGACGGTGAAAATGGCAGATATCTGGGCCACAAAATGTAATCAGGAACCATAGTGTTAAATAACTTGTAAGTTTTTCTACATGGGGCAGATTCATATGAAACATGACCTGCATTTTGTGTCTCTTATTTCTGTTTGGGAGACTGATGTAATTTTCAACCTTCTCACACTTTGGTATGATAAGTCAAACAAACAGAAAAAAAAAGGTATATTCACAAAATAGTTAAGAGGAAAAACAGATCCTTTGTCCTCAAGGAAATATTAGAGCTACCGAGTCATTCAATTGACTATGTGCTAGTTAACTTCATGTTTTGGAAAAATGTGTAACTTCTGCTTTGTTAAGTCACTGCACTTTATTTCTTCTAAAACAGAACCAAAGTCCACTGCCTTAGTTAGGGTATAATTGCTATGAAAAGACATTATGACTATTGCAACTTTATAAAGAAAACCATTTATTTGGGGCTGGCTTACAGTTTCACAGGTTTAGTTCATTATTGTCATAGCAAGAAGCATGGTGGCATGTAGGCAGGCATGGCGCTGAAGAAGGAACTGAGAGTTCTACATCTTGATCCACAGGCTGAAGGAGAAAATGAGGAAATTTTGAACTAGATGAGTACAGGCTTGAGAGCAGGAGACCTGAAGGCCTGTCTCCACAGTGACACATTTCCTCCAACAAGGCCACACCTACTCCACCAAGGCCATACCTCCAACTAGTTCCACTCCTTAAGGCCATGCTTTCAAACACATGAGTCTTATGTGCTTCCTAGCTGTTCAAACCACCATAGTCTCTTATCTGCCACTTAGCCGACCTACCTCATTGGCATATGATTGCAAGAAAGTAACAAAACCTTTGTGGGAAGTGTGAGTTAGTAGAGAACGTTTGACCTTTGCAGGACTTCATGATGCTTTCTGCATGCAGCAGGTTTAGAGTTATCCTAAATCTAGTACTAGAAATACAGGCAGCTTTTTGTAGTTCATTTTGACAATAATGCAAGAAGTGATGATGAAGTTGTAACAATGAAATATTTTTTAAGACAAGTTATACTTACTGAAATGAAAGAATTCAGGATTTTTTACTCAGTATTATTTAGCTTTGATAATATTTTCAGGTATTCTAGGTCTTATGTTTGTACACCTCACATAAGAAAATGAAGAATTGAGATAGAGTTTCCACATTATCCGGTCCACCGTTTAACCAAATCTCTTGACATTTGTTGTTTACTTGGCATTTGGATTTCACAAAATGACTTCTTCAATTAGGTGGACTTTCTGTCTTGATGCTTTTCGGTGAGTAAATATAACACCAAGATATTTTAGATATTCTGTCTTGTTTATCACTACCACATTATGTTCAGTTTACTTACTTCTTTAATCACCCAGAGCAGTAGAGGATAGCATTAGTTATACAAACCTTTGCATTAATAAGTTTGTTCTGTTGATTGTTTTTTCAAGTGGTGATTTTGGTTTGGGTTATATACAATAGCTAGCTTTGTTCCCAGTTTAAAGTAGATGAGGGAGAAAAGAGTAAGAGAAAGAGCAAGGAAAAGAGAGGAGAAGAGAGGAAAGGAGAGAGATCTTGAATAATTATAACAAAGAAATTGATAAGGAGGCTTTAGAACAAGAATGTGCTTATGGATTATAGTTTCTAACTCTCAGATGAATGAATGATATGCTAAGGGATTCATGTATTGAATTCTGAGTAGCCACCAGAATTCAGTATAAGTAATGGTATGCCACTTTCATGCCTAGTTTATAAAGGGTGGTGACCTTTATCTCTGGTGTGTGCCCTTTCTCTCTCATTACTTGCTCAGTTCATTTGTCAGGGCAGGCATCCCTGCTGAATCCTTCTCCTCTTATGAGAACAGCAATCATATTGGAGTAAAATATCATGCTTATGTCCTTTCTGAATCTTTATTATCTTCATAACGACCATCTACACCCGACTGTAGATAAGGTTATCTATCATGTATGATGAAAGCAGCAGCACCAAGTGACAGAGGTGCTGCCCAAGCCAGCATTTTATTACAATCCACAGTAGACATTCTGAGTAAATTTTATACATAAGAGACTTCTCTTCATCTGGCCACAGGTTGCTCTTGGGCATGTCTGCTGCTGCCTGACACACAGTTCTGAGTTCATCTGAATATTCACCCCAAACTGCAGACAGTATCTCTTCTTTTGGCACTGGCCCTCATCATCTAAGGGTTGTCACTTCTTCCTGCATTCCCATTCAAACAGCACTCTGAATAATCCTTTGAGGTCAGGAGTAGGGGATTATTATCCTGAGCTGTGGTCCAGGAAGGTTGGATGACTGATGTGTAATCTTCCGCTAACCAATCGAAGTGCCAGGCCTAAGACTTGGAACTTCTGTTTCTTTGACATGTGCTATGTTTATCTTTTCTTTTCATTTCTTTTTTGTTAATTTTGTTTTTGTTTGTTTGTTTGTGTTTTGTTTGTTTGTTTTTTTGTTGTTGTTGTTTTTCATTTTTAGGTTTTTCTTATTCGGGTTATGGAAGACCAGACTCACAAGGTAAAGTGGAAGCAGGCCACTGAAAGATGAGCAAATTGACCTGTTTAGGATGTGTGCATCCTAATATCTGAAAATATTTTTCTAACATTTTAGGTTTGGCATAGCAAATTATGCCAACATTCCTTTCCTTTCATTTTTAAACCCACATGTATTCTTAGGGAAATTAAGCTCATATGTTTCTGATTCATTTACTGTATAACTCATCAAAATATTGTTTTATAACAGTTCTTGGCAGGCTATGAAACCTGTTAAAATACAGACTTCTCCCCTCTTACTACCATGGAAGCTGTGCATAACTGAAAGCATCGTACAAATTAGCTGGAAAGCATTTTTTTCAAGTGAGTTTCTCACAAACACTGAAGTTTTAGTTGATTTCTCTGTGATCTTTGTAAGTTAAAAACAAAACAAAAGAAAACTCTCTGACTATATAGTATGTATGCCTGGGATGCATTAGAATTCAGAGTCACATAGATCCAGGCCAGATGGCTCTGGGATTCAGATACCTGCACATGATAGACCTAGAAAGAACTGATAGGTAGAGCAGAAGATTACCAGTAGTGTTGCCATGCTTGCTCAGACCTTTATAAAACTATCCCACAGGATCTTCCCAAGTACCTATGTCTTGCCATCATTACTTCACATAGAACACAACAAGGAAATAGGGTCTCTTCTATGTCAAGTCATACTTTTGCTGCCCATGGATCCGAGACAATGTGGGGCAGATTGATTACCGAGTCCAAACTCCTAAACTGTATATGGATTAGGAAATAGGGATCCAGATGAGCTGAGAGACACGTCTGACTTGCTGGATGGAGAGGTGGAAATTCAGTGACTTTCATGTTCATTAATGGCATATAATTTATTTCTCTTTAAACTTTAATTCTGACCACAAGCTTATTTCCTCTGGGCATGTTGCTTACATTTGGGGCAAGATTTTTGGCCAAGACTTTGAATGAGCAATCCAAAATTCTGCTCCTGCCACATGGGTGGTTTCTTTTAGCTGTTGTCATGTTCACAGTCATGTGAGTAGCTGCCCCTTCTCAAATAGTGCGGCTCTGTCAGAAAAAACTATCATACCTACTCTTTATTAGACACTGCACTGTGTTTTCTCTTAAGTTAATTTTGGTATGAAAACATTTATGTTTGTATTTGTAATACAAGCTCTACTGTGGTTGATTTAAATAGTTCTTAAATTTGTTCTAAGTTTTTAATTTTTGTTGTTGTTGATGATGATGATGATGTTGCTGATGTTTTTGTTGGTTGTGTTGATAGTACTGGTGGTGGTGATGGTGGTGGTATGTGTGTATGTGTGTATGTGTGTGTGTGTGTGTTTGTGTGTGCGCATGTTGGCAGACACTCATTCATCACAGTATATATGTAGTATCAGAGGATATCTCTTTAGAATCAGTTTTCTCTTGCTACTTTGTGAGTTCTACAGATCATACTCAGGTTAGCAGGACTGCACAGAAGTACCTATACCCACAAAGTCATCCCATCAGCCCGAGTCCAAGTCCTTTTTTAACTTTTGTTTAATGCTTTCTTAAACTACTTGTTATAATTCAAATTGCTCCCACATGAATTATGCAATTCTGGTTTTCTGATTGATTGAACAGTGAAGTAGCAAACCAAAAGAGGATATCAGCCTATTGTACCCAAAGTTATGAAGCTAGAGATATATGAGCTGAACAGACATAGTCTGGCCTGTTATAGATAGGGTCCTTCATCCTCAACATGCTTACATTTTATAGAATGCAGAGCTGTCTGTGGTAATATGTGCCTATCCTGGAGGGCTGATGTGTCTTACTAGCCTGAGAACAGGTAGCACTAAAATAAAATAAATAAAATAAAATAAAATAAAATTAAGGAAACTATTTTTCTTAACTTGGAAATTGTTAAAATTTGTGTGTTTATATGTATGCATGTGCATATGAAAACATGTTATGGGTATACATAATATATATAGGATTTTGGTACTATTAACAGTTTCTGATGACCATTGAGCATATATTTTTATGGATAAGAAAAACTTACACTATTATAATTTATTATTTTTCATATACTTTATTGTTAATTAAAACAATCTTTGTGTGCATGATGAGTGTTTGTAGGTATTTACATGCGTGACTATGCTCATAAAATCTTAGGAATGCACATGCCATGATACTTATATGGAGATCAGAGGACATCTTAGGTTATGGGTCTCTATCTCCCACCTTGTTTAAATCAAAGTCTCTTTCTTGTTCATTCTCCTTTTTATACCAGGGTGGCTAGTTGATGGGTTTCTGGGGATTCCCCCCACGTCTGATTCCCATTTCCTTGAAGAAGTACTCAGATTACAGACATCTGCCACTGTGAGACTGGATTTATATAAGTCAGGGAGGGAATCAGAACTCAGGTTCTTACACTTGGGTGGCACATGTTTTACATACTGTGGTCAGCCTGGCATTGCTCACATTTTAAAAACCTTGTCTGTTCTCTTATAAGCTTTGGTACAATGGCAAGAAATTCTCTGATTAAGAAGTCTCAGAAGTTCTGCGGATGCACATGTCTGCTACTGTCAAACTATGATGCTTTTTAACTTTAACTTGTGGTTTCAATTTATTCTTTAAAGGAGGTGTTTTAAGATCTCTTTACATTTTAGAAATAATGTTATTTTTGTTAATTTGGATGGTATTTTTTTTTCTTTCACATTATCAAAGTTGACACCTTTTAACCTTATGGGGCATTTATGATTTAGTCAAGACATAATGAAGAATACAGAAATAGCTGTAATAATTCAGATATATTACTTAAGGGCAGAGGATATTAGGCAATCAGTTATTAAAAATTTAAGTTGAGATTGCTTAGAAGCTAGTAACCTAGGGCACTGGCTCCTAGGATCTAGCTGATACACAAAGGTGGAGGTAAAATTATCAACATGAAATGGTTCTGCCACCTTTAGCTTTATATTCATTTTTTGTATTTGTCCTAAATACAGAAAAATGTATGTAATGGTGTGAAAGATGTGATAGAAAGATGCAGGATGAAGAGGGAAGCTAATGAAAACATTGCAGAGCAAGTGAATTGAATAATGGAAAACAGATTTAGACCTGTGTAAAAATGAGAGATATTAAAGGCAGTGTGAGTCCAAGTGTTGACATGTGTGTGACCTATAGCATATATGAAGACTATTGAAAAAGAGCCCTTCAAGTTAAGAAATGCAGTAATAGATGGATAATGTGGGCTAATGTATTATACGTTTTAGAGGAGTCATCTCAGGACTCAGTTATGATCTTGGCTGGGCTTTGAATGGATTATCCACAGAGATTTCTACCTTATATACTGTCTTAGTTAGGGTTTCTATTGCTATGAAGACACAACAATGACCATGACAAATCTTATAAAGGGAAAATATTTAATTAGGTCTGTCTTACAGTTTCAGAGATTTAGTTCATTACCATCATGGAAGCATGGAAGTGTGAAGACAGACATTGTGCTGGAGAGGAATCTGGGAGTTCTACATCTTGATCAACAGGCAGCAGGAAGAGAACTGGCTTGACCTTCTGAGACTTCAAACTCTACCTCCTCCAACAAATTTATAATTATTCAAATAATACTACACCTCTTAATAGTGCCACTCCATATGTACCATAGGTATGTGTGCCATTGCTGCATCATCAGGGTTATTATGCCATGCTTGTTGCTGTTTTAGTTCCTATAAGTCATAGCTAGGTATGACTCTTGGTTACTTCTCTTCATTGGAAGCTTGCATGGAACCAGAGGCCATAGATTTGAGAAAGAGAAAAGGAGAAGAGCAATGGGGTGAGAGCCAGAAATGGAAAGGAATAAAATTATATATATATATATGTATATATATCAACAATGAATGGAAAAAGGATAAAAAGCAAAATATTCTGGTATGAAAAACTGCAGGAAGATATATTCTATGTATAAAGCAAAACAAACAAACAAACAAAATGCACTTGCAACTTAAGACATCTCTCTGGGAGCCGAGAAATTGGAACCATTGCAAAGCCTTAATAGTCAATCAGGGAGGGAGCAGGGGGCTTAAACCCCTATTGTGCTTTCTCCTCCTTGCCTTTTCAGTAATGGGCTTGTTTCTAAGGCACAAACAGGGCAGGGAAGTACAAAGCACATAGTGGTATAGATGATGAGTATAGGACAGAGAACAGAGAGGGGAAAGGAGGCAGAGTGAATAATAGAAGACTAGACTAAGAAGTTAGAGAATCTGAGTGATAATAAATAACTGAGTTAAAGGGAATGGTAGGAAAGATGGCTTGGAATGTGCATGTCTTAGAACAAAACTCCCTCTTCCTTCCTTAATAAACTGTAGATCAGTTTTTCACACAATGTCCTTAGGTCCCATTCACTGGGATTTCAAGCTTCTGGAATACACACTAGAAATACATGGATTTAGAAGCTACGATATGCTCATTTGCAACCTTTTTTGGGATATGGCAGTCATAGCTAAAGGCAGGACTACTGTTAAAAAAAAATGCTCTTATTTCCTCAGTAAGAGCTCTGCAAAAGATAGAATGCTCTTCTAATTGGACAGAACCCAAATCTTTGTCCAGCTGTGCTTGCTCACATAATCCTTCCCCATGTCAAAGGCTTGGATTTATTTTGCATTGCAATTCCATTTTCAAATAATCACTTCATCTCCATTTAGGCTTTCTTTAATATTCACCAGATTGCTACTTACTTCATAGAATTTGTGGTTCAAACTCTCAAACATACTTGGACCTGGGACTGATTGCTTATACTGAAAGCAGTTCATTAATTGAATTCATTAAACTCATTTTGACTACTTTCTTGAGCATCTATAAGGATGTAAAAGGTCTTCAGAACATAGAAGACCCATGTTCTTGAAAGTTAATGGTCCATATGTGCATGTGAAAAATGACTAAGTATGTAAAGATTTGTTGTTTTTGAAAAAAAAAGCCAGAAATATCAAGGCATATGGGACAATGGAGCACCAGGATAAGAGAATAGATTTAACATAGACTTGAACATGACATTGTCTGGGTGGGAATGGGAGTTAGATATGCTGTAATGAAATTTTAAGACGGGTTGTCCAGTGGAGAGCACCCCATCAAAAATGCCAGACTCATGAGACTGTACACACACACATACACACACATACACACATACATACACACACAGGAGAGAGAAGAAGACAGGAGAGAAGAAGACAGGGAGGGAGGGAGGGAGGGAGGGAGGGAGGGAGGGAGGGAGGGAGGGAGAAAGGAAGAAAGGGAGGGAAAAAGAGAGATGGATACGTGGAAGAACAAGTGGTTTTTCGTTTATGATTTCTATTTCTATGCCTGGTAGCTGCTTCTCTCTATTGTATATTGTACCATAGTCATACTGTGGGTCCTTTGTACTTTAGAAGTGACTATCGTTGTTATTGTTGGTATAGTAGGCATAGCATGGCTTTGGAGTTGGGTCCATTTGAGTAGCATCCATTAGTACTTAGGTGCATCACCTTGAGGAGTTTACTGAATTGCTCTCAAATTTTAAACACTCCTTTAAAGAATAAGAGAATATTTCTTTTGGTAGTATTAGCGAATTTTAGGTATCAAACCCAAGTGCTTACATATGTTGGTAAGCATGCTACCACAGAGTTATAGTCTCTGTCTTCATTTTACTTTTGTTTGTTTCTTTTTAAACAGTTTATCAGGAGGTTTCTCAAGCTGCCTTTTAAGTAACTCTGTCGCTTGACAAGCTTTGACTTTCTTCTAATCCTCCTCCCTCAGTCTCCTGAGTAGTTGATGCTATAAACCTGGGTGGGCAGACTTGGCTCAGAGAATAAGTTTAGTATCATCTTTATGTCGAAACCTACAGAATTACACATGGACCTACAGAATTAAAATAACTCTTGCTTTATACTAAGGCTTCATAAAAATTAAAAAGATAATGTTTGCAAAGAACTTCACATAGAATATGCTATGTGGAAGACACTAAGAATGGGTGCCTATTATTTTCCTTGTTCAGAGTGAGTATATTTGATATTTTATGTTCAGGAGAGAGATACCACAGTTAGGTCTCAGAATATCTAGCAGATCCTAGCAACGGTTTGCAAAGTTTTGGCAGCTAGAGGAAGCAAATAAGTAACATTTTGTGAATCTCAATAATGAAATCATTTCAGAGGCGGCTGAAGGTTAAGAGGCTGGAGGAGGTGGGAATGTTATTCTATCTGAACATGTTCACCTCATCATGGACATTTTAGGATAATATGAGGTTGTATTCTCCTGAATAGAGGATTTCATGCCCGAGTTCTACCACTCGCTTGCAGAGAATCGTCCCCTATGAAGCAGCCCCACTCTGCTATCTGACCCTCTCTGAGAGCTTGGAGAAAAGAATATTCAAATTGGATTTAATTTCTCAGGTTGAGCTGGCTTTGCCAAGGCCGAAAGGTTGCTGTACCATGTTGAAGTGAAGATTTTTTAACACAGTCCAGCCCTTTTGAAATAGTTGACCAGCACTACGTTCAACCCCCAAGTCACACTTCTTGTCATTCTTGAAACAGGAAATGGCTCTCTGCAAATATTTAGTAATGCTGTGGAAACTCTGAAGCTCACAGCCATGGCAACCCTAGGGTTTGCAGGCTGTAAAAGGCACTGCGCCTTTCTCAACAGAATTATTTAATTCCTAAATATTTGTCATAAGTTACATAGAAGAGACAACCTCCTGTGGTCCGTTGTAAGAAAGCCTTGCTTGACATCTGACCCTACAGTCCTATAAACCACACCAGACATCCTCTTTCTCCTCAAACTGCATCTGCTGGGCAAGATTTCCATAAAGCAGCGATTCATGGAAGGGTTCCCCCCTTGCTGTAAGTGTCAACTTGCCCTTGTTTAAGCTAGTTGTTGGCAGAGTGTGCCTGGCCTCCGCTGTGAACTTTGCCTTGTTGCATGGTTGACATAAATAGACTTTACAAGCAATTGTAGTGTGTATTGAAGCTCAATATTTATGTAAAGATGACATGGAATAGGATGGAGAGAGTGGAAAGTATTATTCAAAAGATATTGATCACATAGTAATCAATATTCTCTAATAGATGTGAAACTTTGTAGCTATCAACATGTGCTTGAATAAATAAGTATGCAGAGCTATATTTGTATATACATGTGTAAACAAAGGAAATCTGCTTGCTTTACAGGCAAAAAGTGTTGGATTTACACTCTCCCTTCTCTTCACTGTTTGCTCTCAGTATGTGGATGGATTACTTAGAATAATACATTTTTTATATACTTTAAAAAGATTATTTCTCAGAGTCCTCTTTTCTTCTTAAAAAACACATTTATTATTTATTTGCCTGCTTGCTATGTGTCTGTGTGTATGCTGTGTGCATGTTGTGTATGTGTGTGTGCACACATGCGTGAACATACGTGTGTGTGTGTGTGTGTGTGTGTGTGTGTGTGTGTGCGCGCGCGCGCGCGCGAGTCCACTATATACAAGTGTATGGAGGATGGAGAAAAATTTGTGGTAATACATTCTCTCTTTTGATTCCAGGAATCGAACTCAGACCCTTAAGTTTGGCATCAAGCACCTTTGCCTGCTGAGCCAACTTCCCCAGCCCAACTTGTTTTCTGCTGGGTTGTTGAGGAAACAGCCATTGGAGTCATGAATTAAGTTGCCATATATAGAGGGTAGGAGAGAAGTGATCACAGCCAATAAGTCGGACATTTCTGTGAGGAAAGCAGTTATTTCTGCTTTACAATTATAGAAGTTGAAACCATGTGAGATATCTTTAGAGTGGTGGCAAAGCGGAAAGTGAGATCACTCATGTTTGGATGCAAGCAGAAGCCTTGCATGGATGTGTTTAGTAGGGGCAGGTCCATAAAGTGACAGTGAACCACCAGGCTGGAACCTAGAAGAATATCAAAATTCTAATAGGTGATCAAAGCATGAAAGACATGGCAGGAAGCTCTGGTAGGTGAAAATTTGGGGAAAGTTATTAAGAGATAATTCCACCATACAATATGTGTCCCTGTCAGATACTCTCAGTCAAAGAAAGAGCTACAGGCATTCCTTCACAGGTATCAGAGCATGAAAGTTCACTGGGTACATACTAAGAATTTTGGTGAAGGGAGAATGGAGTTGCTGAACCCAGAAGGAAAGTTTGGTGTGTTCTTATGGAAACTAGGATCCTTATATTCTAAACAATTTTTCTTCAAGAAAGAACAATCAATATGTGATCAATTGAGTATATCTTGCAATTAAAAAGCTTAAGGAAGAATAGCAGCAACACTGGAAAATAGCCACCCCTATCATGGAAATAATTTGTTTGTGTAATGAAACTTAGCAGAGAAAGGGAACATAGAGATGTGTTACTTCATTCTTCTTCTTTCATAGAAGAGTGGCATAGAATCTATTCAGATGCCCTTATAGATGGGGTGGTATAAACTTTCTCACTGTACTCTCAGCCTTGGGAAAGCAGCAGTACATATCTTTCAAAGCAGAGGGATCTGCAAGACTGATTTTTTTTTCCTGGATAGTCCATTGTTCGTGGGACAGAGTTCATTATGAAGGGCTTGTGGTGAGTTGCAGAGCTCAGAATTGAAAAAGCACAGGGCTGTCTCAAACTTCTCCAGACTCACCAGGGGATCCTCCCTTCATCTATATCTTGGTCATGCTGGAGCTTTGGGAGAGGACCCTGGGTAGGCCAGCATGTCTGCATTGCTTCACTAAATGATTAAAGGAAAATAAACACCTCTGGGGTGGAGGTCTGCCTCTTACATGAGACCAGACTTCATCTCCCTGCTTATTTCTCAGTGGGGATCTCAGAGGTGGTCAATGGCCTTGCTTTTGCATTAGATTTTCATCCAGTAAGAACTGACGTCTGCATCTTCTATAACCAGCCAATTGATAATTTTTAGTAAGTAAGAATTAAGTAAGAACACTTAATAGTAAATGGATATATGGAGGGGGAACTCAGTTCACATCTCTGCCTCAAGACTCAAAATTATTTTATGTGATTATTTATTCATATATATATATGTATATATATAAAACAGATAAAAAGATCTTCATTTATTAATTCCCTGTGTTACAGTTTCAGAAATTTTTAGCAAAAGGTTAAAAATATTAACTTTGGATTTATAGAAATTATGCTTATAGTAGCTATTTCAATTAGAGTCAGATCATGAATATATAAACAAATCTGGTAAATAAAGTGTTTCAGAGATTAGTTTATTTAATAAAGTGAATTCTTAAAGTACATGTGAAAGAATAATTTTCCATAAATATTCGAGTTTGACAATATCATCATAGCACATGTCAATTATGACAGTCATCAAAAATAAATAGTAAATACATGCATGATGTGTGTGTATATATTTGTGTGTGTATGTGTGTGTACATGTGTGCATATTTTACAGTTCACAAAAAAGAACTTGTCTGTAAATCTATAAAGCTCAAATTTCAAGTAAACTGTGGGTATCCATCATCCCTTTTAATTATTTTTCTATGCAATGGATGTCTGTGCTCTCTCTAAATTCTTATGTAAACTCCAATGTACTTGGAAGTGAGGCCTATGGGAGGTAATTAGGACACAATGAAATCCTCACAAACGAGGTCAGTGGCCTAGTAAGAAGAATACACTGTGGTTAATGTCTATCAGTTGTGTGAAGGTAGCAGAGGACAAATGTCTAAAAGTCAGACGGGAGCTCACCAGACACCAACCTGATGACACCTTGATCATGGATGTTCCTGGCTTCTGGAGCTGTCTTAAATAATGTCTTTAAGACACTTAATGTACACTACTTGTAAGAGAAATCTGAAAAGACTCATTCAGTCGTTAGTGGTGAGGATGGAAGTGTTACTGTGGCCAATGTCTAATGCTGTGAAAGTGACTCAAGACTGTTGTAATAGGTTTTGAAATGCATGTTGGGAAATTTTCACATTGCCATTAATTTTTTTACAAGTCATTTGGGCAAGTCAAGCAATGAGAAGAAAGATGTAGACAGTGCTTCTGTCTTTTTGGCTAACGCATAAACATCCAGATATTGGCTTCTGATAAATGTGTGGGTGCGGAAGGCTAAGACAGAAAGGAGCAACATGAAATTAGACAATGGAGTAAGGTGATCCTTGGTTTAAAAAAGTGGCCAAGAAGAGACAGCTTGTCTGACCTGTGATCATCTATCTGCTGTTTCATGAGTGGGACTTGCAAGCAATAAAATTGGATATGTAACTGGGAAGGTTTCTAGTGAGTGTCAAAGGAGCCATTTGGTTCTTCCCGACTGCTAGCAGTAAAATGTGAGAAGAGATAACTGAATTCGGGGTAAAGGTGTTAAGTGAAGAGGGATTTAAATTTATAGACCTAAGACAATTTCAAGCCTTTTTGAATTATAAATAAGAAGATCATGTTTGGAAGTATAGTCTAGCAATGTGAGAGCAATGTGTGTATCTGAGGCAAGTACCTAGTCAGCCACTGCACTAGGAGTATTTCCATCTAAATGGAAATGGGCTAAGATAGATGGTACAGGACTAAAGAAGATGGTTCTTAGGTTTCATAAGAACTCCAGATCTACATGGCTATGAATGGCACTATTCTTTAAGACAGGAGAACTGTAATCCCAGAAGGTGATGTAGAGGTCAGCAAGGTTGTTTTTAAAATGAGGAATATGGGAAATCATTGTGTTCTGCCAACAGAAGATAGATTCTACTTAAAATCCTGGCATAGAGCTACCAAGCGAATCTCTCTGTGCAGCCTTCTACAAGCCAAAGGGAAAATATCCTTGAACCTTTAAATAATGAAGTCTCATTGGGTCTTTACATATTGGAGAGTGATCATTTTTCTTTTATTTATTTCTTATTTTTTGAAAACATATTTATTCTATACCATCTCACATCCATATTTTGAAATCTCATATCTGGTTTAGTTTCACTAATGGAGAGGAATTTTGTAGCAAATCACATCTTGACTCTTATTCACATCTGATTTAGATGATACTCAGTCAAAGATCTTGAATGTCCTGCTTTCATGTTGATACTGAAGTGAGTTAAGTTTTTAAGACTTCTGAATGGGATGAATGCATATTTCATGTGAAAAGTTCATGGACTGCATATGACCTTAGAAGAATAAATTGTCTGCTATGCCCTAGTTCTAGTTCAATTTGTAATATTTGTAAGTGAAACCATCGACCATCAGAAGGTTATGAAAGTTGAACCCTCATCAGTAGAATCAAGGACCTTGTATAAAAAGATGTAAGAGAGTGTGTTTCTTTCGCAGCCATCTGAAGACAAATGAAGAAAACAAATGTCTGCACACAAAATGGTGGTACCCACTATATACTTAATATGTAGGTACCATCAAATCACATATGGGCCCCCTCATCTCCATAGACTTTAGATATGTTAAACCTAGATCAGAATGGTAGTATCCAAAAGAATCTTATTTGGGAAGCTATAGATGACTGAATTATGATTCTTAGACATGCATAATAAAGTGTAGGCTGGCCCATAGCTGCATTGAGTTCATGACTCCAATGGCTATGTCACAGCCAGAAGACCCTGTTTTTCTTGTATCTCTCCCCATCACTTGGCTCTATTATGTCTTCCCTGACTTCTGAAACATTCCATAAACAGCGGACAAGAGGAATTAAGTACTCTATTTAGGAAGGGCTTCCCACTCTCACTTGCTCTCAGCACCTTGGTCAGTTATAGGTTTCTGCATTATCCATGCTGCCATAAGAAGTTCTCAGATGAGGGCTGAGAATAATATGTTTTTGTCTACCTAGAGTTTATCCAGCACGGAATACAGTTTCCATACCTCAGTTATCTGGCTTTTATCCTGTATCATATTGGATGTTTACTGGAAAACCTTATAAAGATGTGAGAAAAGATAGACAAAAAAAAAAAATGAGAGCTGGTATAAGAACTGGTTCTCTACCTTGCTTTGGCTTTCTACCTTGCTTTCTTCTGTCCTTGGACCTCTCATTGGCTTTCTCTTGCTCATTTCTTTTGGCCCCTGGGCCTTCTCTCACCTTACTACTCTCATAAAGATCCAGGTAGACAACCTGGTGGCCAAGCCACTCCAGGTCCATTACCTAAAATTGGACTCTGATGGTGAACCCACTCCAGAAGTTGTCAAGTGCCAGCCCCATGTGGTGCTTCAAGTTCAGCTCCCCCAAAATTCCCTAGAGCAGCTGCCTTTGTGGGATGTCCTAAAGGCTGCCACTGATACCATTGATCCTCTTCTGTAAAGGGGGATGCTGGAGGGTGCGAGACAAAGCACTTCAGGGATACCTCTTTCTTTGTGCTCAAAGACAAAGAGAGCACAAAGAAAGCTAGGCCTCCCCAACCAAGGAGTGTTTAGCCCTTCAGCACAATGCATGCCCAAGAAACTCAAAGGGGATCAGGCCTCTACTTCCCCCTCCATGCTTCCAGTGCTCTATTATACAGGGAAGGGGGAGATGTGGGAAGCCATGGCAAGGCCTTACTCTTGGCAAACACTCACCCTTGGCTCTCTTATCTACTATTCTTCTTTCTGATTACCTTCCATGATTCACTTATCAGTTCTTAGAACTTCAAACAAGGCTTCATAGCAACCCGCCTTAGTAACCCTTCCTCCTGATCTCTAGATTTAGCCAACATCCTGCTAGATAGATGTTTTTAGAACCCCTGGTAATGGCAAGGCTTTGTGAGAATAACTTAGTTAGACTCCACAGCTGCAGCTAGCTTCCTCTACCTACAAAGCCCTCTTTCCTTTCCTACCCCTCCCCATATCCTGTTTTCAGAGGATATGACCTGTGTGAACAATAAAAATTTTGCTAGCTTGATCAGACTTCTTGACTTGCTGTGCCTCCTTATTTTCTCACACATCTCAGTCCTCTCCACAGGGTCTAAGGGTCCCACTTGATTGTCCAGCTGGCCTGTGTGTGTGTGTGTGTGTGTGTGTGTGTGTGTGTGCTTTCTGATAAAAAATATATGGTTCATAAAAACAATGTCCAAACACCACAGATAAATTTACAATAACCAAACCTATATTGTGGCTTTTCTTATTGCTAGTACCAAATGTGAGAGAAGAAGAAAGCTAGGAGATGATGGTTAATAATCACTCATACTTTTAGGGGACACAGTCCTTCATGGCAAAAAAAAAAAAAAAAAAAAAAAAAAAGCAGTTTTGAGGCTGCAGCTGCAGGGTTGTGACTACTTTCTCTAGCTTGGTCCTATTTCCTAACAGTTCCATTACCACCCAAAATAGTATCACCAGCAAGGGACTGATGATTCAAGTTAATGAGTCTTTGGGAAATATTTTCACTCATGATGCTACTGTCCTATATGATGACATATGATCCATATGTCTAGGACTATCTTTGGCTTTCATTCCTTAATGATATAACTCAGAAATATTTGATGACTAATTGAACTTGCACAAAAGGCATGCATATAGCTGACACAGGTGAGGGGTGTAAACTTTTGTATTCCAGTATTAAGTAATGTGTTGAGTTCTACTTCTGGAGTTTATCACGTAACACTTCTATTGAAAGGAATTTGCTGAGCAACTACTGTGCATCGGAGATAAATTACAAAGGGAAATCAGTAGGACTGTCAACCTCAAAACAGAACTCAATGACTGTGACCAGAACATAGCAACAAAAACCATGTTAATATAACGGGTTTTCTCTTTGAGCAATTAGTAGTAACTTTAATTGGTACATTTTGAACATGTGGGTTGTTGGGCTATCAGCAATAAACTTGTTTTTAAAAATTATAATGCTGATTATCATTTTGAAACTCAGGGCCAACTTTCAAAAGGATTAGAGAAGAACTCAAAGCAAGACAAGATGAGTAAGAAGGAATCCAGCCTGGATGCATGGACACTACTCAATCAACCAAATAGCCACATATTAGGTACACATGAGCTTTTTCTGTGAGCTTCCCCCTTCTCTATTTAACGGTGACTCTATAATCCACACTAATAGCATCCTGTAGGTGGTGACAGGCACTCACCTTTGTTATATGATACTACAATTAGCCCACTAGAGTTATATTGGGATCCCATTCCTCCCAGTGTCACAAGACGAAAACTGAGCTGGCTCGTTAGTCCCTTGTTAGCCAGCTGAATGGAGACCTGCTTAAACACAGCAGATATTGCCTAGCAAATGGTGCTTGTGTCTTTAAGCACCAAGCATAAGCAGGTCCCCCAGACAGGTCCCTTGCTTGTGAAGTTGAGTGCAAAGTAAGCTAAGCTTTCCAATACTTGACTTGGAGCAAGGCTCTTTTTCCTGTGCACATTCATTTTATTTTATGGCCATGTAAAAGCCACTCCGTGGCAGTGGCTGCAGCAGGAAAATCAACAACAACACTATAGAACAACCCACAACCAAAACAACCAGAAGGGTAAACACCAGGCGAAATATGAAGGGAGATCTTCCAATCAACTCCACAAGAAATGACCATGTCACTAGTGAGAATAATTGGTTCTGACAGAGAGGAAAGTAGTAATTGGAATGAAACTTGTTTGAATAACAGCTTAAATGTTTCTTTCCTTGCCTTCCAGGCTACATGTGCTGTAAAGCTGGGTTTCTTTCTCCTGGCTAGTTCACAGAGGATATTCTGTATCCAGAGAGCTTAGAAAAGGGGCTTAGAAAAGGAAAACTCTTTTGAATTTGCCTGTTTGGGATTCCTGTTGGATTTGGATTTTAAGCTCATATAGACAATTTAGTTGATACTCAATCTGAAGTCTTTTAATTCTATAACCATCTCTTACAGATGGTTTGTAACTTATAGTACAAAGATAGAACCTGGGAAGGAGGCATTTGTCTACTTGATTATTAATTTTATAAAGTCAGAAAAAGAAAAACAAATGGACAAACAAAAACCAAAAAGAAAAATCTAACCCAACTGATGTTAAAGCATTTCTATAATCTTTATTTCACCAAGTTTTAATTATAGTGAAGGGAACAGCTATGACAGAAATGCCATTTTCCAGTTTGTGCTGGGTATTTTCTCTTTGAAAATAAAAAGGGCCAACACACACACATACACACACACACACACACACACACACAGAGAGAGAGAGAGAGAGAGAAAGAGAGAGAGAGAGAGAGAGAGAGACAGACAGACAGACAGACAGACAGAGACAGAGATAGAAAACCAGAGAGACAGAGACAGAAGACACAGACAGAGACAGAGATAATCAGACAGATATACAGACAGACAGACAGACAGACAGACAGACAGACAGATTATAGGATTATAGAGCAGGAGGTGTCTTAGGAGGTTCCATTTGAAAACTAGAGACCCAGGAAATGAGCCATGCAATTAAAAGTCTTGAGCCATCCTAAAAACCAACATCATAGATTCTAGTCTGAGGGCTGAGGCCTATGATCTAAGAAAGGTGGGCAGAGGTTCAGCATTCTTACTCATGCTCAGCAGACTGAAGGATGACAAACGTAGCTGCCTTGTAGTTTGGTCCATGTCCTTGGTAAATAAGATGACACCTTACATCTAGGGCTGTCAGACTGACTCAGTTTGCCAATTCAAACGCTAATGTTTTCCTCAAGCAAAGTCACTGACATGTCCAGGAATAATGTCCAACCAGCTGTCTGGGCATTCTGCAGCCAAGATAGGTAGACACATGAAATTATCCATTTCACTGGTGAAAATTCTTAATTCAATGGTTAGTGTCAATGAGAAACACAGTTTTCAACTCAAAGAGAATAATAGAGTCTATTCTGAGCCAAATTTGAGTTACTATGAGCCTGGTTTGGATTCAGTTTGACTTGGGTGATCCATTCTAACATGGGAGATTTTCCTGTAGTTTTATTGTTACAGAACAAAAGAGATTCATAAATCAAGGCACTCACCAAATGCATTGGTGGAGATCAGGTTAGAGCAAAGCATAAATACTTTGCTCTAGCTCTCAGATGTTTTCTGGTAATGTGTTTAGCTTTTGAGTTGGTAGAAGCTAGTGGTTTGTCAATACTATTTTATGATTTTTTTCTTTCTTTCAAAAGCTTGTTAGATGAGATACAGAAGTGAGCAACAAATGGCCAATAGGGTTCTAAGAGAGTCTAAGATAATTTGACACTAGATCACCAAGATTCTAACTTTCCACAATCATGTTATTCTTATGAATGAATCAGCCATGCAAAATCTTGTACATCAATGAGGAGGCTTTTGCCCAAAAATTTCATGGGCAAAATTTCCTACCTACAAGAAATTTCCTACCTTGCTGACTGCTATTCCCAATGATCCATCATGGTACACTGATATCAAACACTGTAAGTTTTACATGGTCTAGCCACTTCCTATATGCATCTGATCACTTCGCTTTTTTACCTAGTCCTGTGCTAATAAGCTCCATTACTATGGGCATTCAGCCTACTTCTTAAATCACCTAAGTCTGTTTTAAGCTTTGGGCCCTCACTTTGTTGCTTCTTTTGTTTGAATGCTTTGTCTCTGTTATCCTTAAATGCCTGAATTCTTTTCAACATTTGAGTTAAACTGTCCTCACCAAAGCTGCTCTGTGATGTTGTATTTGACCACTCTAATATTATCTGCTACACCATTTGTCTACTTCCTTTTCTCTCTGATTATCAGCAACGTCAGTGGACACTGGGGCATCCATAGATCATCATCTTGCTGCAAGTCAGAGGTGGAATGACCCCAAGCTCTGTCTGTGCTGATGGCTGGGTGATCAGGATCTCATGTTTGCCTTAAGCTGCAGACATAGGTATCTGAACTCTATAAAGCTCTGCCATGAGGTATCAGGCTTTAGTCATTAACACTCAGTTTCTCTTGACTTGTGCATCTAATAAGTGACTCTTACATGTTTTTCCAAAGCACTATTGAAGGGAACACCTATTGAATTCTTCATTTCTACCAGAAAATACCATTCAGCTGATACCACTCACGAAAGAAAGGTTACCTTTCTTTCTGTTCCTTTTAAGAGCCATATGATGAGCAGCTGATAGATGCTCCATATGTC
Source organism: Arvicanthis niloticus (assembly GCF_011762505.2). NCBI lineage: Eukaryota > Metazoa > Chordata > Mammalia > Rodentia > Muridae > Arvicanthis > Arvicanthis niloticus. The sequence continues at coordinate 45,434,110 of NC_047664.1, read as the reverse complement.
ACTGTTGACAACTCATGAGTGGACTAATTCATAACTGAAGTTCATCTTCAGCTCTGCTTCACAAAAGTTTGTTATAGATAATGCTCCAGGGAAAACAACAATAAATATGTTTAGTTGCTGAACACATACGAAGTTACCCTCTGATTCTACCAGAAAAAAAAAATCCCAAAGGTCTATCTGTAAGTATTAGAAACCACATAGCCACCAATATCCTGTAATTGATAGTATCTTCATCTTTACTAAACTTGAATTCATGTTCCTTTATACCTGGTACTAAAAAAATGTGGGGATGGTTTTGAGTTTGTGCTGCAATCATCAAGTAGAGTAGCATTCCAGAATCCTCAAGGTAGATTGGTAACTGGCCCAGAATTAGGATAAACTTTTTACTAACACATTGGATTAAGCAAAATCACTTATGACATATCCAAGACATCCCAGCCAACAGAAGTGATATTACAGGGAATGGTGAGTGATTTCAACACCAAATGACATCATATTTTGGCATATCATGGTGATGTCAAAAGACCATCATTCTTGCCTTTTAAAACATTGTTGTAAGAAATAATGTAGGATGATGGGAAATGATCATTCTGCATGTGCGTGGATCAGAAAGCAGAACGGTCAGAACCTTCTTTTGACAATTTTGTTTGTTCCTTAGAAGTTAGTTCAAGTTCAGTTTTGAGGAGTTGTTTAGGTCTGGTCCAGTTCAACTGCTGGGAGGCACAACATTTTGAAACCTAAATGAGAAGAAAATGAGCTTGATTTGGATTGCTCAAAATGCCAGGTATTCCATATTTATTACCTATGTTTTCATAACTACACTGTGATTTCAATACTATTAACCACAATTTGCAGAAGTAAATAAGATGAAAGGGCCCTCTGCCATCATGCTAGACAGTAACAGAGTCAAGATTTGAATGTATACTTTTGTTCTTTGATCCATGATGTATTGGCTCAGTGATTCATCTTACCCTCTACTGGTGAAAACCAATGGGAATTCCAGGCAGATTTCTGATTTCCTCTTGGAGACTCAGTTTGGGAGGAAGGGTTCAGTTCCTAATTTTAAATTAGGAGATAAGGATATGAAATTTAGAAAGAAAAAAAACTGGAAATTGTGTCTTACTAGTGTTGAACTGCCAATAAAACATTTTCTGAAGCCACGGGGAATAGAATAATGGATGGTTTTTAGTGGCTAAGTACATGAGGTTACTTATGTAATTTTTGTATGTTATATAATAACACTTTCTATGAATTTGATAAGTATTATTAACACAGTAATGAATAAGAAGCATAAGCAGCAGAGTTTCTCACAATTTCAGCCATCAAGAGTACAAGGTCAAGGTGAAGAACAGCTTTGTTCCCTCTGAAGGTTATAGGAGAACCATTGGTTTCAGATCTTTCTCCATGAGTAGTGGATAAGCATCTTCCTCTTGCAATTTTACTTATTTTCTCTTGTCTGAGTCTGGACATAGTTTTCCTCTTCTTATTATGGTATTATTCATACAGGATTAGAACCCATTGCTACTCTTTCTCCAAACACAGTCCATCACTGAAAAGTTCTCAAGTCAATGATGCTGAGAACCAGCCTCAGTCGGTTTTCCGAAAAATGGAATGATTGGGTTGGCATGAAATCAGTGTCTCGGGCAACTATGCATGTACAAGCTGACAGGTGAGTCATTGCTGATCAGAAGCTACATTTGGAGACAGCTTGCAGCCTTTGTCTTTCTGTATCTCTCTGTCTCTCTGTGTGTATCTCTCTCTGTCTCTGTATTTCTGTCTCTGTCTCTCTGAGTTCACCTCAGTCTTTTATTGGTTACACACTTTCTTGTTATACAATAATACATAATCAAAGCATTTTCATTATTTTCCTCATGTATGGCAGTTTTGGCTGTAGAAACATCATCAACCTGAATAATGCACCTTTGGCTTTCTAGTGTACAAATGGTGTTGCTCTTTTTGTATACTTGTCTGTTTTGCCTTTCTCTATTCCATATTGTTTTCAAATATAATTCTAATAAAAATTTCTGGAAAAGGGATTGAGGGCATTACTAGAGAAGGAAATGGCTCTCATGTGTATTAGGAACAGACTGCTCTGGCCCTGGCTATTCAAGCAGTCAACCCAGGCATATCAGGACGAGGCGTTCTGGAGGTGGAGGCCAACTGCCTTAATTGTACTCTGGGAAATCTTAGCCAACTCATGATGATGAAGTTGTACCAGGAACTATTTGAAGCAGGAAATGTTTTCGAGAAATTTGAAATTTTAGTTGTTAAGAGAATTGAAGACCTCAAGGAAAAGGAACACAGGGCCCAGGTCACTAAGGACAGGGCTGACCGTAGAAAATACAAGGGAGAAGATAGAGGAAGAAATAGCTGGGTGTACTGAATTAATGCACAATGGTGAGAGACCCCATGAAAGGAGATCTCTAATAATAGAAAGTTTAATCCAAAAATACTATTGGGGAAAACTGGAATTATATAAACAAGATAAAAAAGATAAAGGATAGGTAGAAGTGTGTGGACATCCCCCCCCCCCAACAGGGGGGGCCTTCAGAATAGTGAATAGACCTTCCTGGAAAGATTAGAACAAATTGATTTGACCGCCTGCCATTGCCTGCCTAAGGAAACTAGGGTATAAGTTCTGAGAAATAGAATTCAGGATTGTGAAAGAACCCTGGAGGAAGCTACAAGAGGAATTTATATTGCACATGAAAAAAAGTTTGAAAGGCATTGTAGATACTCAGATGAGATCAAAAAACTGGAAAAAGAGATTCTGCAAATTTAGATACATAAAAAAATATTAACGCTACCCTGGCCTGTTTAGCAGCTTTCTGTTCTGAGGCTGACGCTGCGACTGCAACTTTATGTTAGATGACCTGTGACTTGGAGGTTTTCCTGAGAGTTAAAAGTTAATGTATAACTCGCTTCTGCAGACACAGAACTGTGATTTTGTGTGTGATTTGTGCTTCTTGGTGACAGTTACATGGGGGTTTCCAGGAAAAAAAATAATGGGCTTGAGAAAAATAATGCAAAGGCTTTTGATTATAAATTATTGTATAACAAAGAAGTGTGTAACCAATAAAAGGCTGAGGTGAACTCAGAGATAGAGAGAGACAAAGAGAGAGAGAGAGAGAATGATGTATGTAATTTATTTATAATACTCAAACTCATTTATAATTAATGATTTTGAGAATACATAGAAATGGATGGATGTGATTAAAATGCATTGTATAAATAAGTCTTCAAAGGACAAAATATTAAAGAATTACCTCTATTAGTAAAAAAAAATCTATTAAAAGAAAATTAAAGGAAAAAATTAGAAAGCCCATCTTATTTATATCTTATAAGTATTTTCTTGGATGTATTCCAAGAACATTCTTAAACATATTATATGTTTCAGAAACATTAGTGAGTTAAATAATGTCCACCAACATGTTTAACCTGGGGGCAATGTTGTTTTGTACTTCAGAAAATATGTAGTGAAATGTATACCATTTTGTGTTTCAGAGTCTAAGTGCATCTTCAGTTTATGAGGACTAAAATAATACAAGTGATTAGACTTTTTATTCTAAAATGTTAACAAAATAAGAAAATGTTTAAATGGAAGTGCCTATAGATTGTCATCAGTATTATTTCCAGTATTTACACTTACTCCTATAATACATTTTAATCAATTGTCAATAAGCTTCCCAAAATGTATCTGTAAGCACCTGGATTTAACATCTGGGCACTGGCAAGGGCATCTGAAGAAATGCAAGATGAACTAAATGTAGCCACTAAATCCATAGACACCTCACTCCCAATTCTTCGACTATTTGTTTCCTTTTCCTCTCAACTCTGTCAATTATCCCGTGTTCCTGAATAATTTATGGTGCTCAAAAGTGAGTCCAGGCCTAGAGAGTCAGCCAGCCCTGAGCAGAGACAGTCATAGTGCTGTGAAAACCCAGACTTTTTGCAAAGTAATATCTTAATAATTTTTGATGGAGGCAGACAGTCAACATTTTCCCCTCAATGTCCTTTTTGTGAAATTGGAATTTTGGAGTGTAGATGGTGATTCAGATGCTGTAGATAGTTGCCTTATTTGGAAGTAAGTAATCAAGTTGGAAAACAGGCTGAAAAGTTTTGAGCAAACTGACTAACAAACGTAACTAATAGAATGCAGATTATGGAAATGGCAGTTATGCATGTTAGTGAGCTTGCTCAAAAGTTTGGAGCCTACTTTCTGTTTTGTAAGATAACAACAGCATGAAAGTGAAAATTCTATTTAGTATAACAGTAATCTAGATAGGCCACACCCAAGTATTTATATAGTATATAATTGTTACTAATAATATATAGTTATATATATAATAATCTTTAGTTTTGTTACATATGACATATTAGCTGATATTTTTATTATATTATAGAGTAAAATAGTGTTAAAGTCATAGTGACAATGGAGAGCTGGGGAAATTGCTCAGCAGCTAAGAGTGTTGCCGGGCAAACATAATTAACCCTACTTCAAATCTTCAGAACTCATTTAAATGCCATGTATGCTCCCATACACCTGTAACTCAAGCACAGGATTGATCAAAGTTGGAGTGGAGACAAGAGGGTATCTTTCTTGCTAGATGCCAGCCTAGCTCCAAGCTCAACCACTTTTTCTCAAGAGAATAAGTTAGACCGTGGTAAAGCAAGACACCCAATGGCTGCCTTTGATGTCAGTTCCTGCCACCTGCACCTTTACAATGACCCCCACTCATTTATGTACATATTCACACACATACAAAAGAGAGTTAACAGAATCCAATTTCTAGAGTTGATGTCATAGTTACACAGTGTTCCTGCAAATTCCAAATGCTGTGTTAGCAGGTGACAAGCATGTCATGATTGTCAATCACAGCTTTTATCATATGTTGGCTTCTTAATGATCATCCTGACCATTGCCATTTTCCCAATAAAGCCTAATTCTAAGCTTACTTCTAGAATTCTATACAGGTTACCTACACTCCCTTTCTCTTAGCAGAGAAAATAGGTTATCAGATAAAAAATACAAAATTCCTTCTTGACCTTTGACCCATTTCTCAAGTTACCTGCACCCCTTTGACATCAACTTAATCCTTTCTTCAGAATTGGTTGTTTTTAATGTCTGCCTAAGATTAAATGTTTGCCACTGCCTCCAGGATCAATGATCTTTCTATAATCTTCTGTTTCCTTTGGCTTAGTAGTTTCCTCCTCAATTAATCTCTTTACTATTATATTTCATCTAAACATCAAGAGGAAACCAGGATGACCCTTCAAAACTTTGCTTGAACAGTTGCTTAGGGAAATATCCAATTCCTTTTTGTTTTTAAAAACTAGTGCCACTTTCTCTTGAGACATGACACAGTTTAGCTAAGCTTTGTATCGTTGTATAACAAACACTGGGTTTTCATGGTTTGTTTTCAATAATGCCCTTCCTACATCCTCATCCCCTGTAAATGTGTTTACTCCTTGTATTTCTGTCAACAAGATGCTTAAGGCAAACAGCAAACTAGAATTTTCTTTAAACTTTCATTTAAGAAATCTATGCAGCTGTACATATTTCATTTCTGAAGTGAGTTCAGGTATCAGTTTCAGTATCATCCCACTTTTTTTTAGTGTCTGTATTACTTAGCTTTGGGTATTGTAACAATGTACCACACACTTGGTTTCTGGAAACCATACACATGTATGCTCTTGTATGTCTGTGGGTTCAAAGTAAGCAATCCTTGTCAACAGGTGCAAATCAAACCATCAGTAGGACCACATGATCTTGAGAGACAATCTGAGAATCTGATTTGATTCTTTCTTCTTCATTGAATGGCTGTGCTCCCTGGTTTGTGACTGAATCAACTTGTAAGTTGTGGGGGAAATCGGGGACCACAGTGTCTTTTTTTTTCTCCATTTGTCATTTATCTATCCTGTTCTCCCTCTCAGAAGGATGCTCATGCTTTCACTTGAAATCTACCAGAATTTTCTTATTACCAAGAGAATTAAGGGTCATTGGTCAGGCAAAGGAGAACAATGACTTAATTTGAGCAATAGTTTGGAGTTGCAAGGAAAGGGGATGAAAGCCAAGCATGGTGGGTAAATAAACTTGCTTAAGATGTCAGCTATTGAGTTATACAACTTAAGCTGGAAAGGGGCACAAGTCCAGTGTTCTACCTAAGCTGGTGGTTACTGTGGCTAGGTCTGTTATTTAACTACATTGCTAAAAGTGCAGGGTGACATTTAAAGGTTCCATAAGTTATAGCTAATGTCGTAGGACCATTATTCATACTATTGTATAATTCAACCCATTCTTAAAAGACATGGATATTTTCAAAGTTTACTTGACTTCTATCTTAGTTTCTTTTCAGTTACTGTGGTAAAAATACCCTGACGAAATGGCTTATTTTAACTCATAATTCAGGATATAGTCCATCACTTCAGGGAGGTTAAGGAAGCAGTAACTTGAAACAGATGGTCACATTGTATCCACAGTTAGAAGAAAATAATGAATGATTTCCTCACTTTCTCCATTTAATATAGTCCAGAATCCCTGAGTAGTGAATGGTTCTGTCCACAGTGGGTACATATCACCGTATCAATTAATACAGTTAAGACAATCTCTCACAGAACTCAGAGAATAACCTTACAGGTGTACTTGGGGCTTGCCTCTGCTTAGTCTGGATCCTTTGAAGTTAACAATTAACACTAACCATAACTACCATTGTTCCCCCATAGTATAGTTTTAAAAGAAAGATGACATAAATATATGCATTATATTAACATCTTATATTATATAGTTTACATTGCATTAGCATATTCTATGTTGACATAACTACATAAAATTGCTAGCCACTGTGATAGGCAGTATCTACATACAACCTCTGTGAGCTTTAACAATGACATCCTTACTGTCTTTGCACCTCTTTTATAGGTCAAGAAACATACTGGTAAATCATGGAACTAATCTGTGATTGATGACTGGATATACTGTAGTGCGAGCGACTGTGGTCTGTGAGCTTTGATATTGAGACCTTTTAGAAGTTTGGAATATATCATCCACAATCAACATAAAGAAGTCTGAAGTGTCCATTTTAATAATGAGAAACATTCTTTTATTCAGCTGTTTTCAACAATGATACAGTTATCACTCATCCTTGGCAGCCCATTCATTATACATATGTGTGGACATGGTCTACTTTTAGCTGAATACAGTTGTCATCAGGCTACGAACACACAACTCTTAAATGAAGTTAGAAGCTCAAAAATGCTGTCATACACAGAGAGCTGTCCCAGAAATCCTCTCTGATTATACCCTAATCTACCAAGGTTTACTGAGTTATTTTAAGAAATATCTGATTCTGTTTCTACCATTTCATTCCTGTCTACTCATTTACTTTTTTTTTTAACTCAGATTTTTTTGAAAAATAGGACACATGGCTTTGACTATGTCCAGTAATGGAAATACTAAACATGCTTATATTTAAATAAAAGAGAGGTGGAAAGTATTAAGTATGATCATGAGACAGAAAATAATGAAGGTTTAGGAACAAGGAAGAAAGATGAAATGTTTAGTTTCTGAGTAGGTGTCACAAGGGAGTAGTGGTTATGATTTTGTCTCTAAATACACAGAAGATTGGACTATATTAGAGTTGTAAGGCTTGGGGAAGAAAGTAGCATTTTACAAGTCAAATGGCAAGAATGTATAGTGTTTGGGGAATAAATAATTTCATTTGAGGAGACTACAATCACTAAGGATGAGAGTGTGGGTTAAGTTAAACGTGTTTTCAAATTTATTAGGCTATTTTGAACTTAGAAATTTCTTCTCTTTGAAAGTGGATTAGGACAAAGTAGCCACTCTGTCGAAGATATTTGTAATAGAGTAATTATCTGAAAACAATTGGGGAATGGAAAACAACTGGAAGAACTATAGGCAAAGTCAGAAGACCAGTGCTCCGGTAAGGGGTAAAAACAAAGCTGTTGACAGCTGGGAGAGAAAGGAAAGAGAGAAGAGCATGCACCCAGGAGGAATAAATTCAGCAGACTATATCCACAGTGGGTTGTGTGGTCTCAGACAGGGTGGGAGCAATTCAGCATTCTAGATTAGTCAGTCATAAATGCAGATATATTGAGTAGAGTTCTGTGCATTTGACACACAAATATTATATTGTCCCACTTTAGCAAAATGTCTCTTGTAAAGGATGTTTTATTTTCAGATATTTTCAATTTTTTCAAGGTTTGAATGATGCTTTTCTCTTTATGTGTACTTTTTTACACAAATCATCAATTCAATAGCCATAACATTAGCTAGGGGAGGTGGCAAAGGCAAGAACATTAAATTCAAGGCCAGTCTGGGCTACTGAGTGAGTTCAAGTATAGCATGAGTGACTTATTGAGACTGTTTTAAAATAAAAAGCAAAAAGAAGGCCGAGATATTGGTAATTGACAGAGCTATTGCTTATGATGTAAAAAGTTCTCAGTTAAGTCAGCACCACAAAAATCAAAACCCATTTTATTATAATTAGTTTCTCCTATTAAAAATTTTAAAAGGAGGTAGCTCATCAGTGGAAAATGCGCATTATGATGCAGCATAGAATAAAAACATTCTAGGAATGAAATTACAGTATATTTAGACATCACTTTTAAGAGATAATAAGATTGAAATAGCTGCTATACTTATTCATTTTATTAAATATTTGAGATCAACAGATGCAGATAAAACAGAAATGGAAAGGAGAAGACACTCATGGTATTGCTAATGGAGAAAAGTAATGGAGAATGATGACCACAGAAAAATTAGGAGCCAAGAGTATCCATCCATAAGGGCATAATACAATGTAGATGTCTTAGCCTAGCAGTCAGAATGTGCTGTATAGGATTAACTTGTTTGTTAGGTAATGGAGACAAGTAAAAATTTCTTGGGGCATAAGAGATGGCACAGTGGTTAAGAGCAATGGTTTCTCTTTCAGTGGCCCTGGTTTTGATTTACAGCACCCACATAGCAGCTCACAATAGTCTGTAATTCCAGCCACAGGGATCCAGAACCCTCTTTTTTGCCTCTGTGGGCACAGCATATATGTGGTACATAGACATACATGAAGGCAAAACACCTATATACATAAAAATTTAATAAAAAATTAAAAATCAAGTGCATATATAGTAGTATGAATAAATACACATAATGATAACACTATGGTTTAATTCCTGTTTGATTTTGAGAGAAACGTCACAGTGTTTGGGTTAGATTAAAATACAGGAGCCTAGATTCCTCAAAATTGTTCCTTAAATGGTCTGGGAACACTATCAAGTACATATCTGATGATAGGTTATTGTTCTTTTACTACACTATGCTTAGAGTTTGCTAAAATTCTATAAAGTTAACATAATATTCATAATTTACAGAATCTATCATTTGGGTTTTGCTCTTACCAAAAACTGCTTTTGCTGGGAGTTCCTTGGATGGCTATGCCTTCAAAGTTTCATATACTCCTCATTGGTCCTTCTCTTTATATTCTCTGAAGCAGTTTAAGTGACAAATAACAATCTGTAACTTCAACTTGATAGGATCAGGTCATAACACTTTGAAAATTTTGGAGAAGTAAATAATTTTTTAATACTGTGATTTATTATATCAGGCTATCATACTTTTATGCAACAAAGAGCCAATGAAGATATTTGGATAGATGCTTGTTTAATGCCATAGATTCATTAGAAGTATGTCTGCTTTCCATTCCTGGATAAGTGGCTGTTACCATAACCCCATTGTGAAATGCAGAGTCCGTTTCTTTGCAATTTTAATCTTTCTGCTGTCACAGTTTGTCAGATGTGTCAATGTGTGAGAAATAGACTTCTGAGACTTGTAAAGCATTGGTTTTAAAAGGGTAGCCTGAAGAGAAGCTATCTGAGAGACCTCATGCCATCCTTCTGCTGAGTAAAACCATGAACAGAAGGATGATGTAGAGTGGACAAAGACATTGCTGCTGACATCTAACCCAATATTCCAAAACTGAGGGCAGTGTTTTAGATCTTCCATGTCTAGATAAGGTGAGTAGCATACATGCCAAGACTGTCCAGGCTATTTGAATGATCTTAGTCAAGACTATTTGAATGATCCTAGTCAAGACCTTACTTATCATGGACCAAAGAAGAGCCTTGCATTGAATCTACCTGTACTAATTCCTGGATAACAATGGGGAAAAGAGTGACTTACTTTTAAACAGCATATTTTTAATATATGCTGAAGGGATATTTTGTTCTGCAGAGCATGAGTAAACACACAGTGGAATAGTTAATTAATGATGAGTGAGAGCATGATTTTACAGAAACTGTAGACATCATTACTATCCTCTAAAATAAGGTGATGGGGCTCTGAGTAAGGAAAAAGTCACAGGAAAGTCCAGTGATTCTGATGCTCTCTCCTCTATCTTGCTTGATAGCCCTCAGCTAAGTTGTGAGCCATCTCTGGATTTTAGCATATCCGTGTCTTACTGGTTAGAGGATGATTAATAACCTGTATAGCAGAACAAAATGATAAAATTTTGTTTACTTTTATTACCCATCTACATTTCTTTGTAGCTAAGAACATAGAAACAAAAAGTAAAACACAAGTGCACACACACACACACACACACATGGACATATGCATGCTGCCCTATGCAGCTGCACATGCATACACACACACACACACACACACACACACACACACACACACACACACTGTTGTTGTTAATGAGTTGGAATTATTCTTTTAAGTGTTAAACTGAGGGTAGTCCTGAACTCATGATAAAAACAAGAATGGTGGTCATATTTGTAGGGCATTTCCTTTTTGTCCTCTCAAATGGAAGCCAGGCATTTTGCTTATGATAACATGATGAACATGAGTGTCATTGTGCATGATTTAGCTCTGTTTCTACCTTTCTGTTGTCTCCTTAATTAGCTGTGCAGTTTCATATAAGTTACTTGACTCCTCTGTGCCTTCCAGGCAAAATGAGTTTGCATTTATGGGAATTATAAGAGAATGAAATGAGAGTGTATATAAAACTGATATGCCTACCATATTTATAGCACACAAAATGTATCATTCAAGATAAGTGAGGTTGTAAAGAGGATATTTTCCGATTATACTCACTATCACAAATACTGATTTTAATAATTATACTGCCAACATGCTCCTTTCTATAAGTTTACTTTTTAATGAGCCTTTCCCCTTTGTGGGGAGTTGATGGGATGATGTTAAATTTATTCCTCTGACTACATTTCGTGGCTCCCCTAAGTAGCTGAGTAGAATCTTAGACATATGAAATAATGAGCCAATTTAAGTTGCTGTATTTTTGTAAAGCATCGGAAAAGAGGAAAGCACTTCAAAGTAATTAGCATGAACACGCTCAATTACGTTTCTGTGCAGCAGGCCAACACTGCTGCCTGGAAACTCTGAAGTTAGGAATCTCAGGATCTACTGTCCCCAGCTTACTGAGATGCTAAGTCACCACCCTCTTCTCTCAGGATGGTCTTTCACAGAATTATTAAGTATTAAAAGGTTAAAGACTAAGAAAACAGTGGCAAAGGGGGGGTAAAAACGTCCTCCCATCAGGCCAATCGGTGGAAGGGTAGGGTCACTGAATGTAGCCTTATTTCTGCTGGCTATGTTTCTTTCCTACCCGAGCTCCAAAGTAAGCGGACTGTGTAAGCAGGAATGAAATACACAACCCCCTTGTTACCGAGCAGCAAAGCATTCTCCGCTTGTGGTTTTCTTCAAATGAGGCTGCTTGGAATATGTGTTTGAAAACACTGAGGCTCTTTATTAATCAAGCTCTTCACTGGCCCTGCCAGCATAACGTTTCATTGATGTCAAAACTCCCTTAAAAATGGTTTTGGAGCCACTTCTTGTACACAGACTTCAACAGAAGAAATATTTTTGGAATTGTAAATAGAATAATTGAGGCAAATATTTGCCCATTTGGAAAGCTCCTGTAATGGCTTTAATGTTCGGCTGAATTTTAAATATGCAGATCTAAGTTTGGGTGGTAAGCTCAAGGAGTTGAGAGGAGCATCCCAGATCTGGACTTCTCCCATAGAGATAACTTTCACAGTGCATTAGACATGGTAAGTCGTTTTGAAAAGATAGATTAGTTCTTCAGAAGGAGCAAGCTGTGATTAAAGGGATTAAGCAATTCAAAGGAAAGAGATAACAGTTGGAAATGGCCTCTCTAAGAATAAACTAAGAAAAGAAAAGTCTCAGGGACAAAGAGAGTCTAGACATCCTGAATGAAGGATACACAGACCTGCCCCTTAATCTGCAAGGACATAGGAGTCTGTCTTGATTATTTAGATGGTTATATCAGAGTGATGTCACAGAAGCTAAAACATCTGAACTTTATAGCAAATACCTCAGTGCTGATCCCACATGTATTCTATATTTGGAAATCTAGTTGTTCATAAACATCTTCCTGTGAAGGAAAGTATATATAAAGGAAACCTAGCAATTCTGGTATAATCTGGTGTGTGTGTGCATGTGTGTACGTGTGTGTGTGTGTACGCATGTGATTGTGCGTGTGTTCACCTAGAGACATTAAATTAATGATTGTTCATAAGTGTTTATGGAGCCACGTGACATTAACCTATCATTGTTAAATACCTTAACTGTATTACGTTATTTGTTTAATTACCACATAAAAATCATAAACATAGAAAAATGAATGGTCCAGGAACAGAGATTAAAACAAAACACAAGCATCAACCAATACATTCTTCAAAGAAGCAAAATGAAAGAGATAGAGAAAGAAGATTTTTGATCCTTATAATATTCCTTTTTAGGGCATCAGTGGCTATAGAGATTCTGATAATTTTCTGCCTTTGTTTTCCCTGCAGCGTGTCTGTGGTTTTCCCATGAATGGCAATAATTCCACTTATTATCCTTCCATGAATCATAGGTACTTTGAGCTGGTTCTTATTTATGGAAACCCCTGATTGTCTTTTTTGACATCAGAGGAAGCAAAGGAAAGGATAATGAAATGGGAGGACTCTTCTCTGAGGAAATGAATGGTTATATCAGAGTGATGTCACAGAAGCTAAAACATCTGAACTTTATAGTAAATACCTCAATGCTGGTCCCATATTTCTTCCACTCTCAGCATCATCCTGTTGCCCAAGGTTTTGTGTTTTTGGTTGAACTCTCTGCCCAGCTCTCCTTATTAGCACAACTGTTGGTGTGATTGTTGTTCAGATCTTATTTAGGCAGTCATGTTGATGAAACTCTATAGATGGAGACTTTTCGATGTTTCTATGAAAATGTGGTATGTGTGTGTGTGTGTATATACATATATATGTATATGTATGTATATATATGTACACACACACACACACACACACACACACACATATATATATATATATATATATATATATATATATATAGAGAGAGAGAGAGAGAGAGAGAGAGAGAGATAGTATAGAGTAGTATTCATCTGTGAACAAAATAAATTGTGAAAGTTTCAGGTAAATAGATGGAACTGGAAAAGATCATCTTGAATGAACTCCCTCAACAAATGCCCCACATTCCCTCTTACTTACGACTCTTAGTTCCCAGTCTTTAAATATGAATTTGTCTGTAATCCAAATAACTGCAGAAACCAAGAAACTAGAAGGAAACCAAGGGTCAAAGTCAGGTAGAAACAGTAGAGAGGGGAATACTAAGGTATGAATGATTTTAAGGAGGAAATGGTAAGTAGGGGCTTTAATGAGAGAGGAGGGGGGAGACAAATATAGAGGAGAGTGAGTAAAATAACTGGAAGGGTGTATGAAAACTCGCAAGGCATCATATCATTATTTATACACCTAAAATAATGCATAAAAGGATGTGTATATATGTATAGTTTAAAATGGAATTTTCCCAACTGAATAGACAATCGTCTTCCCAGGATCCATAGGATATCTAGCAAAACCCCAAACACTAAGTATGAGACATAGTCTGTTGAGTTGTTTGTTAGTGTTGTCCAAGAGACTCTTGCTGTTTTCTTTGGTTGTCTTCCAGAAGTAGAAGATAAGACCCTATTGCTGAAGTCATTATGCACTTTGGACAAAAGGTGTGGAAGAGCAGAGTTGGAACTGCTATAAAAGCATCCTTCCTGAGAACTAGCCTTCATGGTTACCAGAAGGAACTATGCAAGCTTTCAAGAGCAAGAAGCACACAGGAGTCCTATTAACCTATCAAACCTATGGACCACAACATAGAGTGTGACAGGATAACTCTAAGGATGCAATAGTAGTACAAATATCTTGGCTGTAACCAATAACATAAAAATTGGATGTGAGACCTGTTCCACAACCAAGAAACCATGCCTGTAATGAAAACCCAGCCAAATACCCAGCGCTAGTGAGGTCATGGATCTTGAAGGTGAACCAACAACCACCACTTTACTAAACCAGCATGCATAATCCCTAACTACATCATAAATATTTGTGTTTATGCCCAGAGATAAGTGTAATCCTTATCCTTCATCAAGGAGACTGCTCTTTTTAACAGATGGTGGTTATTATTGAAAACCACAACAGATGAACAAAGTAAGGCACCGGTATATGGGCTACTGTAAAGCGTCCACTGTTAGCTAATTCGAGGCAAACTACCCCAACTGAAGTGCCTGTGTATGTGTGATTAATGTAGTGGGACAGAGTCAAGTTGGGGCGCTAAGAGCCAAGAGATATGGTTCAGCCAGAAGCTGATGGCGAAATTACTTAGTTATTTAAAGAGAGAGCAAATAAAAACAAAGTCTTTCTGATTAATTTTGTAAGATATGATGGATTATGAGTCCATGGAAGAATCATTGATAAAAAGTAACATGGCTAAACCTAGAAGCCCCCATGATAGATCTGTCAAGTTTTCCTTATCTCTTCATTTTCCAGCAGTAGATGATAACACTGTTTACGGAAAACTGAAAATCTAGTGTGATTGAGTTCATTCCAATATTTGTGGTGCCCTCACTTTCTGTGCACCTGGCACCACGCTAGGCACAGGGTACAAGGATGACTAAAACCTAGCCTTCACCAGTGATGGCAAATGTGCAACAATTTGTGCTGTTACATCCCTGTCCCCCACCAAAAAAAAAAACAAACCAAAAAACAAAAATGATGTTATTAATCATTCATCACACTTCATCCTGCTGAGTCTGCACATAGCCTCCACTTTTCCTGAACAGGCAGTCACTGTCAGCAGCAGGAGGTAATGGGCAAGTTTAAATGAATGGACATCTCTGCTTCTAAAGGCCCCTAGTCTTCATAAGAGAGAGATACTGAAATCTGTTTTTATGTATGTTAGTCTACCTGGTTTTGACTCAAAAGAATAAAAAAGCAGCCTAGAAAAAGGTTTGCTTATTTAAAATATTCAATTTCCACTGTGCTTTCTTGTGAAAAGGGTGAAATTTCTGCCCATAAAGAACATGTCATTAGATGAACATTTCTTCCTGAATTCAAACGTCCTTTCACCTGAGAGTACCTCTTTTACCATGGACACTGAGGTGAAATTAAGATCCAGAATCACAGTTTAAAAGGAGTGTAACTACTTGCAAGGACTGTAGTGTATCTACCCCAGGGGTCTCAAGAATGTGCTAACCCTTGGCTGCCAGTTCAGTTGCAGCCAAGAAAATCAAGCATCTAAGAACTCCTCAGGGAAGGCAGGGTGGTGAATTGGGACCTGTCATAAAATACACACCTTCAAGAGAGCAAGAATCCCAGGTAACTTCCCTCCCTTCTGTGGCAAGTGGAGGTAATAGAAGTTCTCTCTGTGGACACTAAGAAGGCTTTGCTTGTTCTGTGGCTTTGGCCATTTATATTTAATTTATGCTTTTAATTTTCTGGAAAGAGCCCAGAGGAGCCCACTGCCTGATGGAGTGTATGATACTGATTTTGTAAATATAAAATAAAATATATAGAAAAAATGATCAAGTGCTTTTGAGCACATTCAAAACAGAATGAAGAGACTCCTTAAGTTCTGGGGTAAAAATAATCCTTCCTCTTTCTTGCAGTGGTTGGGTGTAAGTGAGGGAGGATGAGGAAAAAGGGAACAGTGGGAGGGGGCATTGAAGAGACAGGATGAGGCACAGCTGAACTGGACTTAAATGTTGGTCCCACTAGCTTTCCTGAAAAGGGAACATTATAGCCATGCAGAATCTGGATTTCATAGTGAGAAAAGAAAATCAAACATAACACTTCTCACTTTGAATCACTTTACCCAAAAGAGGATTTGAATTGAAACCTTTATTACTGCCAATAAGTGAGTTTACCTAAATAATCTCAAGCACTTTGGAAGGAGAGCAAGGCAACTGCTGTTTGGCAGACCAGAACGAGCAGGATGGTATCCTAGAGCAACCTCTGCTGCTCTTGAACCTGCTCACAGATGTCTCTTTGCTCTGGCTCCCATCTTTAGAAGAATCCATCAGGCCAACTGTAGAATGTAGAATCATGGACATGCTGCTGTCTTATTAACATGCGTTGTTGCTTGGCATTACCTATGAATTACATATAGATGTAGGGGTTGGAAAAGATAAGACAAGATATCTAAATCTACTCAAATTCAGAAAATCACTATAGAGACCACCCAGACCCTCATGCTCTTTGCATCTGTGTTCAGAATTTAGACAGAGGATATTTTGACTGAAGTTTTAGATTCTAAATTCAGTGAGTGGTCTTAAAAGTACTATTATTGATCCATTACAAAATATGATAAGAATGGACGATTTCTGCAAAGCGGAAGTCTATGCATGCTGTTCTTGTCCTGAGTGGAATCATAAATGAGATCCAAGGCTGATACATAAGTTTTGATTAAGTAAGTGTAGACTCATAATCAGCAACAAATAATACTGCACAGCCTCTAGGCATACATATATAAATATAACTCTAGAAGTTTCAAGATCAGAACTTTCTCATCCCCATTAAGTGTGGAATCTATCCTACATCTTTTACTTACATTGGCTTAATTAAATCCCCATCAGTTTACAAGGCTACCACACAGTTACTCGGGGTGTCTCAGTGATTGAGTACAAATCAAATTGTTTTAAGTAACACAAACATTTTATTTAAGATGTTCTGGGGATCAAAATTTGCGTCTTGAATATGTTAGGCAAGCATTTCACCACTTAAATCCATGTATAACGTCATAAATGTATGATTTCACTCTGGTGGGGGCCACAAGTCAAAAGGAATGGCATTGGAGTGTCACATTCTTCTAGTAGCTCAGAGTGATATGTTCTATGTCTCTCCTCTGGTTTCTCAAGCTTTCCTGGAAACGATAGACATTTCTTGCTTTGAGGCTATGTTCTGACCCCTGCCAGTCTTCAAAAAGCCATTTTCTCTGTGTGCTTTTAAGTTATCTTTTATTGTAAAACTTAGGAATACCTTAAATACAGAATGATTTCCTCAAGAAATTATCTTAACTACTTATGAAAGGATCCTCATTCCAAATAAAGTCACATTCTGAGGTTTTATGTAGCCACATTATGAACACACTACTGCCCTCAAATCATAGACCTTAGCTTCAGCTAAGTCTATCAAGGTCACAGAGAGGAAATCAAGCATGGAGCTCAAATATATTAAGCATGTGAATTAAGAGACACTGCCTACAAGATGACAGTGTGTTCTGTCCCTTTGTTCTAGACTTCTTGGTCTTTCTCTGTTGGGAGACAGGGCCCCAGAAATGATAACCATGTTAGTCAGCTTCTACTTACTATAGCTGAAAGACATATCCGATATATACCCAAGATACTTGTGGCAGGAACCTTTCGTGCCCATTGTATTTGCAATGGAACTTTGTGATTGGGCAGTAGAAGAGGTAGGTGGAGCTTGGAGTTGGGAAGAGGAAGGAAAGAGGAAGGAGAAAAGGAGAAGGAGAGGGAGAGGAAAGATGGTGGGAGACATCTGTGTCCCTAGGAATCTCTGGTAGTTATTCATGTAGTTATTCATAGCAATTCTAATTGTGTGGGCATCTTGTGTATTGAGTATTTGCTGATATATAAATCCATTGGATAATCTTCACGCATTAAGAGTCTTCATTTTACCAGGTACCACAAGTACGGTGGATATTTTCGGGGTTGAGCTGAGCATTATGAGAGTGCCAGAGTTGGCCTAAGAAGCATGCTTAGAGCCATAGACTTCACAGAGCTGACTGACAGAGACAGTAACCACGCTAACATCTCATGAAGCCAGGGCCAGCGCTCCTGGGCTGGCACGTTGAGGACCCCCATACTCGGGAGACCCTTCCTCAAGCCTCCGGAATCGCGACCACCCAAAAATCACAAGAAACCATACCTGGATGCAATCAGCAGAGGTTTATTAGGGGAGGAGCCGGCGGTCAAAAACGACAAGCTCTTTAGCTCCAAGAGCAGGGTTTTTGGCCTCGTGTGGTGGGTTAAAGGGTCTTTTATAGCATGGGGTGGGGGGGGGAGGAAGGCATTTTCGAGCGCTTACACATGATTGGTTGTTTTACAAATTTTGAACATAGCACTGGGAAGACCAAGGGAAGGGTAACCAAGAACAGTGGAACATTTCAGAGAATCTAGCCCAAATGATCTAGAGTCATGTGAGATCACTCTGCACACTCATTCTTCTCAAAAATGTGATTTTCACCATGCTATTGTGTCCTATTCTGCCATTTCAGATTACTATCTTTACTTTTTCCGGCTATAGGGCTATGGCCCCACCTAGGTGATAGCATCTTTATCTGTAGTCAGGAATGCCTTCCTGCCTTGGGCGAGGCTTGGGGAATGTAATCCAGCAAGTGTCCTTCACCTGGAATGTGAAGGCCTGAAATCTTATTTTCAGTTCCGAGTTCTGTAAGGCGGAAAAATCTACACATATTTCATAAAATGGCCTTTATAATTTTTCACTCTACAACGTCAGCCACTGTTAGTATGGCAACATAGAGTGGGAACATGGCTGCTGCCAGGGAGCTAGCTGAGTCGCTCAGCTGCTTTTTTTTTTCAAATACTTCACGCTACAAATACTCATACTACACAAAGCAGAGGTTTATTTAGGCTCAGACTTTTGCAAATTTCAGTCCATAGTTAGTTGCTGCTATTGGTTTCAGGCTTCTGTAGAGAGAGAGTATTACATCATTCCAGTGGGCATGTAATAGACAAAAGCCACAAGTCTCCTGGCCAAGAAGTAAAAGAGAGGAAGGGCTTAGACTCTATTTTCTCCTCTAAGGGCATGCATTTAATGAATGAAAATCTTTCAATAGACTATTTCCTGTTGGCTACAGGATGTACCATCCTTGGGAGGAAGCCTTTGAAGCTTGATTAACTGAAAAGCTGAAACCAATGGTCCACATGTACCCCAGGATAGCTATGAGTGTAGTCAACCAAGTTTATAGACCATAACATCATGTCAGTCAAAAGGCTGAGCACTTGTACTACTTCATGGGCTTTTGGAGGTCTAATTTCCAAATTGCTATAGCCTGATGAGCAAATAGACATGGGATTCTTTTTTTTTTTCAAAAATTTTTATTGGTTATTTTATTTATTTACATTTCAAATGTTATCTCCCTTCCCGGTTTCTATCCGCAAACACCTTATCCCACACCCCACCCCCTGCTTCTATGAGGGTGCTCCCCCACCCACCCAGCCACTGCTGCCTCACCACCCTAGCATTCTCTTGTGTTGGGGCATCCAGCCTTCACAGGACCAAGGGCCTCTGCTTTCATTGATGCTAGATAAGGCCTTCCTCTGCTACATATGCAACAGAGGCCATGGGTCCCTCCATGTGTATTCTTTGGTTGGTGGTCTAGTCCCTGGGAGCTTTGAGGGGTCTGGTTGGTTGATATTGTTGTTCTTCCTATGGGGTTGCAAACCCCTTCAGCTCCTACAATCCTTCCCCTAACTCCTCCATTGGGGTCTCCGTGCTCACCCCGATGGATGGCTGCAAGCATTCATATCTGTATCTATAAGGCACTGGCAAAGCCTCTCAGAAGACAATTATATCAAGCTCCTGTCAGCAAGCACTTCTTGGCATAAGCAATAGTTACTGGGTTTTGTGACTGCATATGGGATGGATGCCCAGGTGGGGTAGTCTCTGGATGGCCTTTCCTTCAGTCTCTGCTCCACTCTTTGTCCCTGTATTTCCTTTAGACAGGAGAAATTCTGGGTTACAACTTTTGAGAAGGGTGGGTGGCCACATCCCTCAATCGGGGACTGTGCCTAACCTCTCCATATGGTCTCTACAGATTATTTCTCCCCTTCGTTGGATATTTCAGCTAATGTCATCCCTGTTGGGTCCTGGGAGCCTCTTGCTTTCCTGGCATCTGGTACTTTCTGTTGGCTACTTCCAGTTTCCCATCCCTCATTGCTACACACCTTGGTTCAATTTTCTGACCCTCTGTACATGTCCCCCATCTCCTCCCACACCTGATCCTGCCCCCCTTTTTTTCTCTCCCCCTCCTCTCCTTCTCCCAAGTTCCTCCCACCGTCTACCTCCCATGATTATTTTGTTCTCTCTTCTAAGTAGGACTGAAGCATCCACACTTTGGTCTTCCTTCTTCTTGAGCTTCATATAGTCTGTAAGTTGTATCGTGGGTATTCCAAGCTTTTTTCCTAATATCCACTTATCAGTATGTACATAGACATGAGATTCTTAAACTTAGGTGAAGATAGTTCAGGAGGCAGTTAATCATAGATGCCTTTGGTGCTCTGCCAAGCAGCCAAGGATTCCTTTAGTCACATGGACTGTGTGCTCATTTTGTTGGCATGACAGGCTACGCAATTAATGATTCACAGCTAAAGCCTGCTCTGGGAAATGGTTCTTCAGGGACTGAAGCCACCTTGGCTGAAGGAAGACCTTTTATCGTATTGGTATCCAATGGGTATTGAGCAGATGGGAGGAGCTGCTAAAGCTCTACATTTTTATTTCTAGTCAGGACCGTTTGTCCTCTTACCAGCCTTTTCCTGACCTCACATTCTTGCCTGTCTCAGGAATGGCTTTAGTCTAGTTAAAGGCTTGGGGCTTTTAGTATCAGAAACAACTGTATATTTATTGAACAAGATCTATTCTTTTACATTTTGCTGATTTTGTATTTGTTTTTGCTGTTTGCTTTGGTTTGTGTTCTTTGGATGAATTATCCCCCCTTTTCTCTGAGGCTGTGAGAAACATTTAAGATTATATGGATAGCATGAACAGCACCACAGTCTCGGCAAATAAAATAGGTTCAGGAAAGGTGGAAAGTTCCTGTGTCTCTCTCATTGTTTCAGTGCAGTGACTTACCAGGCTGAGCAGAATACTGAGGTGTCTTATGGTGTGTATATAGCATCCTAAATGGGCTGGACCTCAAGGTGCAGCCACCTGGAGGTAGTCATTTATTCAGGTGACTAAATGAACTTGGAAATAATGGAGATGGAGGTTTCTGTGGGGGAGTAAAAAGCATACCTAAAAAACTAAAAGAAAATGTAGTGTCAGAGGCCATAGAGTGAATTTTACTGTGTATGACATCCTTGCTGAAATCCTATCCCACTGGGCCATCAGGTGAGCAATTAAAGAAAGTGGCTGAAATTGCTTCCATGATTTTTTTTTCTCCTTCTAAAAATATCTGTGCTGAGAATGCAGGACAGTTAATGTGCTTGCATGCATGTATGTGTTCAGGGTCATGCATGTATGTGTTCAGGGTCTGTGTGTGTGGAGATAGGGAGGTTCAATTGCCCATGTAATCATGTAAGTACTTACCCATTGCCCATTTAATCATGTGTGCACTTGTCCAGAGTTGTGCATACCTTATGCTAATGTCTCTGTCTTTATTCAGACCCTGTTTCACTGTGTTTTTTTAATGATGTCTACCTCTCTTCTTACTGTTTTTGTAACTACAATTTTATGCCTATTGATACTGTTCCCCCCTGTTTTATTGGCTTTTATTGATTACTAAGGGACACATAGTTACACCCATTAATAATTTATCAAATTAACCTTCTTTCATAAAAATACCTCCTCTTCCTCAAGAACATTTCTGACCCCTGTGCCTCTGTTCATGGAGCCCTCTTTCCCTATTCTTTCTGAGTGAGTCAGCCCTGCACCATGCAGCTCTAGTATTCTGTAGAGATGTCCTGATGGATGGCACTATTTCATGCTACATTTGTATCCATAATTATGAAATTCTTTAAAATAAGGACAGTGTCATGGATTTCTGATCTGACAGTGATTGAATGATACTGAAGATATTATGATATCATGCACAAAGCCTGATAAAGCTCAAACCAGAGAGGTAATTTCTGCATGGAACAAAGGAAGTAGGCATGAGAGGATATTGATATTGGTAACTGCTGAGAGGAGGGTCTTTTATTTTTAACAATGTGACCCAATGTAGGTCTGCCATACACCAGGAAAGGCCCCATACTCAATAGTAGCTGGGCCAGACAAATCGAATTTGATGAGTTTAAAAAAATGAACATGAAGTTGGTATGGAAGTGGGATCAATATGGGTGGAATCTGGGAAGGGGAGCAAATATGATCAAAACACATTCCATGAAATTCTCACACAATTAATAAAGATACAAAATATAATAAAAGTTATTAAAAACAAATAACATATAATATTAAGATTAATTTCTTAAAATATCGATCTTATCAGACTTGGTAGATTATATGAGACCTGAATTCTTCACCCTCTCCTTCCAAGCCCTTGTGAATGAGCATGTCACTTAGCAGGTGCCCGTTTCAAACCCAGTCTTCAAAATGTATTACTATTCTTTATTTCTTCTGCTTTCTGCCATCACTCTGGATAACTTTCCTTATAGGCTGAAGGCTTAGGTAAGCTCTGTATTCACACTCATACTATGTCTCAAATAAATTCTAAGACAGTGAGAGAAATGTTCTTTATGCCTGCTGAGATGCGAACATGAATGATTTTTAAGTCACTGAGTTTTGGAGTGATTTGTTAGACAACGTTGTGATGACAATAACTGATGCTTTAACCACATTTAGTTTGTGCGAGGCTTACATCAGATAATTCAGACAAACACTCTCCACAGGCTCTAGAATATAATATTTTATGAATATAAAGCCTTGAATGGAATGGAATTAAGTTCAAATTCAGTGAAGCTGTCTCAGCTGAGGTTGGTGGTTTCCCTGATATTTGCAAAAGTTTGGGATAATGTCTAGCAAGATACTAGGCTTTATGTCATGAGGCCTCAGAAGATTCATTTTTAAGGAGAAAGAGCAGACATAGTGTGGTGGAACAGAAGCCAAGAGGGATGATGTACCAGTGCTGTCATCAGTTGGGTCATCTTCAGGCTTTCTTACAGCACCTCTCCCCTTACTTGTATCTCCTCCTGTGTCCTTGTCTATGTCTGAGTCAGGTCTGATGACACATATCACTCACCTTCCTCAGTTTCTTTCACTTCCAGTCTACACAGGCAAGCTCTTATTATTTCTCATATCATTTCACTGCATTCAATCAGCACTTCGTTATGCCATCTCTGCTCAACCTTCTTACTTCAGCCCCTCCAGCATGTCTATTCTTCATGTTGAAATTCCTACTTCCTTCATATTATTTACCATGAACCTCCATTTTCTGTTTCTGTATGTGTCTGTGTCTAGGGTGGTGAGCATTTGTGTATATATTTGTGTGTTGTTTTCTATCTATCATCTATTTATACTTATCTATCTGTCTGTCTATCTATCAACTATCTATTGTTAAGTATCTATCTATCTATCTATCTATCTATCTATCTATCTATCTATCTATGTAATTACATGCTTGTTAAGTTCTTTGTTGTTTAGAGGTAAGCCCAACATTTTGCACATATTCAAGAAATACTTGGTGAACCTAACAGAATTATGGTTGAACTAATATTTACTGAGTTCCATTCTATTCAATCAAGTATGTTTACAGAGGAAAAATAATTCAGTCTGTAACAAATACCAACTTCTCAGATGTCAGTCAAACCCCTGGTTAGAATAAATGTTTTAAAGGCTTTGGCTGAGAGACTGCTGCTCAATTAGAAACACCTTTGACAAATAAGTATTAGGACCTGAGTTCAATTTCCACAACCCCCATAAAAGAGACCGATACAGTAATGTATACACTTAATCCAGTGCGGGGAAAGTGGAAACAGGGGGATCCCTGAGGTTTACTGGCCAGGCAGCATAACCTAATTTGTGGAGTCAAAGTTGATAAGAATCTTCATCTCTTAAAAGATGGACATTTTGTTCTGAAAAATGATATGAAGAGTTTATCTCTGGCCTCCATATACACATATACTTTGGCATGTGTAAACACACATACACACAAACACACAAATAAGCAAAGTTTTTTTTTTTAAATATCAGGTTATTTAGGTAAGACTTTTGATAGTAGTAAGCCACCAGAAGGGCCATTAGCATGTGAAGAGAAAAATTGGGCACATTAACGCTGCACACTATTGGGACTTTGACTTCCCCTCTCTAATTCATTTTCATAGGCTGGAAGGTAGGGGGTGATTAGCATTATTTTGGGAATATATATTCATATGCACAGGTCTATGTCCACAAAGAGCTCGCCAACATTTTAAACTTCTTAAAATTCATGTATGTATAATGCATGAATAATTATAAGAGAATTTGCCTTTAAGCATATTTGTAATAAATAAATGAAATATAATTCATGTATACACCAATAGTCCTCAACACCACTATTTAGACGCTGTTTGTCTTCAGTTGACAAAGGAGAAACACCATCTCAGAACAGTTTTCTGGGTTACTCAGAAGATAGCATGTCTGAAAATTTAGCTGTTTTTGATCATAAAGCCCAAGTACTTTCTATTTGTCTTATTTCCTCCTTCTGGGGAGAGATGCTGTGTGTGTGTGTGTTGGATTTTATCATTGTTAAAATACACGAACGAATGATTTCAGGTGAGAAGGTGATTTTAGCTCAAGTCTGAGTACTGTGACAGTTGGTGTGGGGCCCATGGTGAAGTGGAGCATCAAGACAGGAGGAACACATGGCTGATGTTACTGGTCCTCATGGGGAACAGAAATTCTCATTCGTTTTAGTTTATATGATCTGAGCATTCAGCCTATAGAGACAGATCCCCACACTCCAGTAAAACCTTTCTAAAAACCCTAACCAGCAATCAAAAATTATGATTTACTAACCTCTTTAAGATTGTTAATCAAGATTAGGTCACATGGCAGATGGGACCTAGAGAGAAGCTCTAGAAACTTCCTCACCTATGCTTATGATCTCCATGTACTTTTTCTCACTCATTTACACATTATTTCTAATCAGACATGTTCTCTTCTTTTAGAATCAGCAGAAACATAACTGTCGTGTCCATGGTTATACTGGCGGATTCTCAGTGATCTCAGTGGGGCTCTTGCTCAAATCGTGATTCCTGTCATCCTCCTTCTAGTCCATGAGATGACAGAATGCTTTTACTTATTTTGTTCTTGTCAGGTTTATCCAGGGTTCTTTCAAACTGAGCCCAAGACTGAAATAATACCTTTGTTTTGCCTCCATGAAATGCCTTTTGGAAAGATGTGAGAAATGATAGTGATGTGAACCAGGAAGGACACTCCTTCTGTGAGGCTGAGAACTGGCTCTTCTATGAGTTTCCAGACAAGATGTCTCAGCTGTGAGCAGGTTGACCCTACTAGGAGGGAGGACATCAGAATCCTAAGTGTCTTTCAGGTGCCCAGTGTGTTCTCTGGCAAGAAAGAAAATGTTTTCTTTATTGTGTGAAAAAAAAGTGTTTTCTTTATGGTGTGGCTTTTGATGGATTAATTGGGCAGAGAGTGCAGAAAAACAACCCACTTAAGCCTCCTTTCTGAGAGCCCTGTCTTCCACTCTCTGACAGCACTGACTCTGACCTCGCTCTTGTCACCTGTGTGATCTTGCTCTTGTCACCTGTGTGATCTTTTACCAAAACAAAGGTGTTGAAATCCAAGTCTCTTTAAGGATGTCCGGCTTTTCATCTTCCAGGTGTGAGGAAGAAACGGCTGAGGTCAGGGGCAGTCAACACTCGAGTGCCACTGTACTCTGCTCTTCCCTCACTGACTGCAACTGCAATGGAGAGTCATCCACTTTGCCCCATGTGGGGAGTGGATGGACCCACACAGGGGAAAGAATGACAAGGAGTGCAGCTGGTCACCATTTTAGTTCTTAATTACAAAAGAGGTGTAGACAAAATAAGCTGTTGGGATAAACTGCCAGGTGGATTAGCAGTGCCCAACTTGATGGAGGAGCCAGGGGTCAAAGGATACACAGATTGGTGAAAACTTTTGATGCATGAGTTTTACTGAAGCGATTAGTGCCAATTAGACTGACACCAGAGAAGAGGCTGGGAAGCTGGGGGCCCTTGGTACGTGTCAGGCAAAGGGTTTTGACAGTCTAGGTGCAAGGAAAATGGGTGATTAGCAGGCATAATTTGCTCAATTGCTTGTGATTTGGCAGAAGTTGGTTTTTAGGATTGTTTTTGTAACCTGAAAATGGGGGTCTTTGAAGCCTTTGAAATGAGGGTAAGGTACAGAGGAATAAGTTAGACATAGGTCAGGCTTTAAGAACATAAGGACTGTCATGCTTCATTGGCTTCACCATAGGGTCTGGTTGCCATAGTATCTTGAAAGAAACACTGCCAACTGTGTGTTGAAAGAAAGATAAACTACCAACACAAGCTCAGAGCCAGTGCTGGAAGATCCCAGCAGCTGTGTCTCCTGGTCAGGCACCCAAATAGATCATTACAACTGCCTAGAAGTTTCTCTGCTTTGAGAGGTGTATAAACTGCCCTATTGGTCTATGGCCTTGGCTGTAAAATATGATGACCTAGTTAACTCTTAGAGTTCAGTATCTACATACTGAAAATCAGTTCCATGATAGCACCTCTGAGTGAGAAAATTTTATGATACTTAAAATAGCACCTCTAGTGTACCACACAAGGAGCTACCCAGTTAGCATATATATTAACTAATTTACTCCTCATACCATGAAGCATTCTGGCTTTTATAATCTACTGTTTTACAGAAGAGAAAACTCTCTATACTAGTCTAAGTTTAACACAGGCACAGGAAGTGTGGTGGTACAGACATGGGATATTCCTAGACTTTTCAACCTAGGACAAACTTTACCCACTGTGAGCCAGTGTTGGTAAATAAACCATTGCTGAATTCAGGAGCATGCATTCATTCCATTGACTGAAAGATTAGGCAGCCTACATTGAGGCCAAGGTGGAGATGTTTGGATGGTTTCAAAATAAGAGACTTTTCTTTTCTGAACTAGCTGGGTTCTAATAGCGTTTGTAATCACTTTCTTTCAGGTTTGGCACACACAGTCTTAGGACCACATTAACCAATCATTCCATCCTAGGTTAAGATTTTAATGTGATAGATACAGTAGAACCTTTCAAATGTAAGATGTGAAAATATGCCAGGAGATGCTTTGGTCACAATTTGGTTTTTCAAAAGCAGTTGTTTCAGTTTTCTTCAGAATGACACCAAAAACACAATGCTCTCCACATCTTGAAGGAGCTCCGGGCTCTGCTCTCAACACAAATAAGAGGAAGAACAGGCTTAGGCACAGGACCATTTCATTTCTGATGATTGTCTAGTCTCAGATAATTCGATTTCCTTGCACCAGAAAGAGAAGCTCTGTATAAATATTAGAATGGAAATTATTTATTCAAAGAGCACAGAAGTGCAGAGAACTAATATGAATTCTCAACAAAGATGGAAAATTCAGAATGTGAAGGGTATTGAAAAGTGTGGGGTTTTCCAGTCTAGTCATGTGACTTGAACTTTAGTCTGATTTGTTTTTTTAATGTTTTTTTTTTTTTTAAAAATTCTTCATTGAGAATTACTGGCTTTCATTTATAAATATTAGCAGGTACTTTCTTTAGTAAAAAGAGAAACTTTGTAGCAATGATGTTTGGCATTGAGTCCTACATGCCTTTGTCAAAGGATAGATGTAGCTACTTGTGGTATGTATATAAATGAATGTGTCTGCATGCCTATAAACCTTTACTTAAAAACAAATGAGGTTCAGGGCCCATGGGTTGTATTATGCTATGAAAGAATGTGACATAATGGGACATAATAATTAGTGCAGAATAAAAATACAAATTTAGTTTAAGAATAAAAATAAATACTATTGAGATCATGCCCAGAGATGGATATCTGTTGTAAATTTTAATGTGAATTTAGATACAAGCATACTGGCATGAATACTTCTTTGTGGTCAAGGATACAAATTTGTGTATAATTTCTTTTATATAATATTTTATAAATATTTTATAATATTTTGACATCACATATTTAAAATGAAAAATGAATACTCTGTTAGTATAATATGTTGTTGAAAACTATTACCATTTGTAACTGTTACCATCTGCTTTATTGACATTTTACAATTTATCCATTTCCTTGATTGAATTGAATTGGAGAAATACTCAACTTTTCTTTAGTGCACCAAATGGTGCAATGTACATTTATGTATATCTAGTAATGTATCTTTCAATGTGATAATTGTAAGAATATATTAGTTACAGTGAATTAGCTAATTTAAAGAAGCAATATTTTTAGTCTCTTGTCATTGTCTTATCTACTACTGTGGTGAGCGGCACAGTCAACAGCAGCGTAGGGAGGAGAGGGTTTATTTGGCTTATACTTAACAGTCACAATCCATGATTGTGCAAATCAGGGCAGGAACTAAAGGCAGAAGCCAGGAGATAGGAACTATGGGAGAAAAAAGCTGCTTACTGACTCTCTATTGGTGTATGCTTAGTTACTTTCTTATATAGCCCAGGCCTACCTTCCTAAGTATGGATGGCACTACCCACAGTGGGGTGGACCTCACAAATCAGTCATCAATCAAGACACTGAGGGGTTCACAGACATGGGCACCAGCCAATCTGATTGAGACAATTCTTCAGTTGTGATTTCCCGTTCCCCCATGACTCAAGATGGTATCACATAAACAATATAAACCCACTAGGGTAGTTGTTTTACAAATTGGCCTTTGGAAATATATACATATCTTATAGTGCTATTGTAGAGTCTGAGGATTTAGACTGAGTTACATACCAGATCAAAAGTTTTCAACAGGCAGAGTATACGATATCTCCACCAGCACCACTCCCTGATACCTCTGTACCTCTGTACAATATCTGCTAAACCTTCACTTTGTAGAAGGGAGACAACATTCTGAGGCTGAGACATCTCAAAATTTTTAAATAAATCTACTTTTTTGGAGGGCTCTGATTAGTCAAGGAATAATCGTACCACTTTGGGACAGCCCGGGACACTTTACCCAACTTGCTTAAGTTGACATGACCCAGACTGAGTGGGTATAATCAAATGACATAAGGCTTACATAGTGAAGTTATTGACCTGAAGGGAAGACCAGGAGCATTTCCACGTACAATTCTGGGGTTTGTGTCCTTCAAATGTGCTGGATATTACCATTGGGAAAATACCATTTATGTGGATCATTGGATTTCCTGTTTTTAATCCCTGCCAGCATTCTGGCAATCTTCAGAGCTAGCAAAAACCACAGTCGTGCTGTGTAGAAACCCTTACATGCAAGGCCACCCAACCCTACTGGGAAATGTCTCATAACCGGTTCTTTCTCACAGTCCTCCAGGTCCAGGTGAGACAGTTACCCCGGCTGCAGACCAGAGCTGTGTGGAAGGATGAGGCAAACTAAAATCTATCACGTCTTATGTTTTATCCTTCATGGTTGAGTCTAATGTGGTATAGGATGTCTCAGCCACACAAATTTTTCCAGAGAAAAAACTCGAGAGAACTGGTGTTTTGCTTCCGAAAACTCCCATTTTTAAAGGTGCGACCATGTACCTCTGCTTCTCTCACCAGAAAAGACTGATGATCAGAGGCATGTGAAAAATCCCTCTGGCCTTCTGCATAACTTCCTTCTTGGGAGTTTTCTGCAGATGTATGTGCAGCTATGCTTAAAATTGTCAAGATAGCATGGACACAAATGATCAACACAGTGTTTTCAACAGAGTCCCAATAGCATGAATGTGTAGATGTTTCTAGTGCAGACCAGGAAATAAAGGGTGTCTTGAGAGATCTTTATGCACTATTAGCTCTCAATGGCTAAAAGATTAGCACAGAAAAAAGATTCTGGAAACAATTACAGCTTTCAGGTGATCAAAATAAGAAAGTAAAGCTAGTACTACAAAAGGAATGCCCAGGACCCAGTTCTTGCTGTGGATTCTACCTGTTGTTAGTGGAAGGCCTTCATCTCTTGTCATCATTTGTCACTGAGGTGATAAAGAATTAAAGGCCTCACTTTCTTAAACACTTGCATAAGGGGCATCTCTCTGGATGAGGCTTTATTTTTTTCTGCTCTGAGATCATGATCTTGAGAAAATCGGGGTGTCCAATGAAGAAGACCAGAGAACACAGGGTGCTCAAGTGAAAGATGAAAAGCAAGAAGAGTATGTTAGGACTGGAGACCTCACCCTGTGTTAGGTACATTGGTGCCATCTGCCTTCTCTATGTGACAACCCTCCTTCTCTGTATCTTGACAATTTCTTCATAAAACCTTCTATTCTACTGAATTCAGACCCACTCCAACGATTTCATTTTAACCTCATCACCCATTTAACACACCCATCTTTGAGTACAGTAACATGCTGTGTTCTTGAGTGTAAGTCTTCAAATATGTGTATTTTAAGAAAGACAAAATTGGATCTATGAGAAGGATGTATAGGAGCAAAAATTTTGGAAACTCATAATTATTGTAGATATTTTGAACTTGGTATCCATCAGTACCAAGAAGTTTTATCCAATATTGTCAGAACGTTCTGGAAAGTTACATCTTAGAGGGCTTGTTTTTTGGAGAAAGTTGGTTCAAATAGAGTAAAGAATTTGCCCCAGATTATAAGCCAGTAGGTGGCACAAGCTGAAATATGGATTCTACCATGTCATCCCTGAGGCACAATGCACTTTGAGGTATGCTCGCTAAAACACAGTTTCAAGCCTGTCACTTATAGCCCCAGTATCCTTAACCTAGAAGAACCACACTCTGGTAGCAATAGAGAAACACTTAGACAAAATGCCTTGTGACTCTCAATCTGTCCTGGAGGCCACTCAGCCAGGTCCTGGAAGAATGGAATACATTTAAAATAGCAACCTTCCACAGGCCTGAAATGAAAAGCCCAGCACTATTGCCTCTCCGAGGGGCAGCCTGTCTCCCAGGAATGTGCCCATGATAGACGAGAAATAGGCATAAAGTGAGAGGCTTTACCCTAGAGAGTACTGGGTAAATGCTGGGTATTACGCCATTGTTTATTTGGGCTTCCCAAGTGCATTGGGCTGAACAAGAGTATTTCTTTCACTGACAGACTTGTTCATTGTGGTGAAAAGACTTATGTTCTGACATATGAATGATGCCTCTGTGTACATGCATTTGTGTGTGTGTGTGTGTGTGTGTGTGTGTGTGTGTGTGTGTGTGTGTTTTGGTAATATTTTGTATGCTGTTAAGGAGATGAAGGCTGCATTTACTCTGCAAAATGAGATGGGAATTTCTTCCAAGTTTGCTCACTCACAATTGCCATTTGATTGGCTTACCAAAGATTTTGTACTTGATTATAGAATATTTAAAGAGAAACTCAGCGACTCCTTATCTCCACTTGGCTTCAAGGCATTTTCCCAACATCCTGGAGATGGGTTAACACTCCCACTAATGAGGGACTCCCTACCTGGGGAGGGATATTTGTTCCTTCTGAAAACAGATTAAGGGCTCAAAGGAAACTGCATTTGTAATACACTTCATGCTTTTGGACTGGATTGCCCAGAGTTTTAATTGTGTTACTTTATTTAATGTTCACTTTGGCACATGCAGGTTGGTTCTATTGCTGTTATTGTCATAAGTAGCAAGTTTTACTATGGACTGGAAACAATGTTGTGTCATTTTTTTGAATAATATTTAAACTGTCAAACACTGTGAGTTAGGAACTCTTATTTCTCCCATTTTATGCATGCTGAGAATAAGGAGCAGAGAGGTTAGGTGACTAACTCAATGTCACACAGCTCAAAAGTGGACTTGGGCACAGATAGAAGAATCTAGAAGCCACACCTTTTTTCCCCTGTGATTTGTTGATGCCTCTTTTCTTTGTTTGGTTGACAAGAAAAACCCTGAGAGTTTTATTAATTAGTCTAGTCACACTATAAAGAAAAAAATCGATGAGCTGGTGACCAGAATCTGGTTTTGTCCTTCTGTGTTCTGTTTCTTTTGTGAATGTATGTATGTGTACAGCTGTTTATGTTGGTGTTAGAATTGAATTAAAAATCAACCATAGTATCATGAGATAGCCAAGATACATTTCACAGACCATATAAAGCCCAAGAAGAAGGAAGACCAAAGTGTGGATGCTTCAGGGCTTCTTAGAAGGGGGAACGAAATACAGAAGGAAATATGGAGACAAAGTATGAAGCAAAGACTGAAGGAAAGGCCATCCAGCCAGGTGGTGGTGGCGCACGCCTTTAATCCCAGCACTTGGGAGGCGGAGGCAGGCAGATTTCTGAGTTCGAGGCCAGCCTGGTCTACAGAGTGAGTTCCAGGACAGCCAGGGCTACACAGAGAAACCCTGTCTCGAAAAACCAAAAAAAAAAAAAAGGGAAGGCCATCCAGAGACTGCCCTACCTGGGGATCCAACCCATATACAGTCACCAAATCTGGATGCTATTGCGGATGTCAAAGTGCTTGCTGTCAGGAGCCAGATATGGCTGTCTCCTAAGAGGCTTTGCCAGAGTCAGAGGCAGATGCTCGAAGCCAACTTTTGGACTGAGCTCTGAGTTCCTGATGGAAGAGTTAGAGAAGGGATTGAAGTTGTTGAGGGGGTTTGCAGCCCCATGTGGGGAGCAACAGTGTGAGCTGGCCAGATCCCCCAGAGCATCTGGGGACTGGACTACCAACCAAATAGTACACATGGAGAGACCAATGGCTCTCCAGCATATGTGGCCGAGGATGGCCTTGTTGGACATCAGTGGGGAGAGAGAACTTGCTCTGAGGGTGTTTGATGCCCCAATGTAGGGGAATACCAGGGCAGGAAGACGGAAGTGGGTGGGTGGTTGGGAGAGCACCTTCATAGAGGCACAGGGAAGGGGAATGGGATAGAGGGTTTCCGAAGGGGAGACCTGGAAGGGGAAAATATTTGAAATGTAAATAAAGAAATTATCCAATTAAAAAAAATTGGGCAAAGACTAGCGACAGTGCTATGATGTAGGAAGTCATAAAAACCACAGGTAAAGGAGGAGGAAAGGAAGCACAATTTGAGGTGTGAAGACATAGCAAGAAGAAAGTGGATGCCCGAGAGATAGCTGTGTATCTGGGAATGTCTGAAGTGAAAGATCATTAGTTCCCTGAAGTAGGTCCAGGGGGAAAAAACCAACTTAAGTGATATTTTTAAGAAAAACGAAACAAAAGGTAAAAGTTAGCTAAAGAGGAAGTCTGTGGAGAAAGATGTCCCAAGGTAGACTTACAGTTTAGGAAAACTTTCAAGTGGATCTTACACTTCATTGTTTTCCCGAAACAGGGATGCATCCTGGTTGCTGTGGTCATTCAGGGTAGTGTTGTAGAGATGCAGAGGTTATTCTAATAACTCTGCTAACACGTGAATGTGTGGGGCCAGCTGACCACCACTGCAAATTGGAGCTTATGTTTATCCAAGGATTTTCATGGCAAAGGGCTTAGTCCCCATTGTGTGGAATAATTAAGAGTTGGAGACTCCTGTGACATTTGTAGATTATCAATAGCATCTACTGGAAGTGGTCTGTAGTGCACTGGCCCTAGTCATTCTCTCTTTCACCCCCTGTTCATAAGACAAATGGATTTGGCATGAAGTTCTATTATATTATACTGCCTTCCCACAAACTTAAAAGCAGATAGGTCAATTCATCTTGTCTCTGTATAAGTTGGTGATCTCGGGTGTTTTGTTTTAATGAATTAAAGAACACTAATACAAACATGAAGAAAAATACAAAGAAGTAAGCTATGTCATGCTGGAATAATTTTTTCTTTCTCTTTTGGTGCTTTTCCTCCTTGTCTCTTACCATTATCATCACCAATATCAACATTAACATCATCATTTCACCACTACTACTTGAAGGAACTATTTGATGTTGAAAACTAGCAATATGATATAATTTATTGAAATCCATAGATAAGGGGTCATCAATTTTCTGGAGCTATAGCAATATAACTGAGATTGGATACTTAATGAAGAAGACAGTTGCATTTGAGCTTTGATTCTGATAGCTAGAGCACTTCATCCTGGGGAGAGACCCATGGCTGCATTAAAACTTGGGAGGGAAAGAGACAATAAGCAGCCATGTAAGAAATGAATTATATGTCAAGATGGAAAAACAGAAGATTCCAGGGTCCAGGCTTACTCCTCTTTGCCCATTTATTTATCTGTTCATTCACTTTAGATCCCTATCACAGCCCCTCTTTCCTTTTCTCCAAGTCCTATCCTTACAAATCCCTCCTCACATTACTTCCTGCTTCTCCTGAGAGAAGGGAAACACCCCCTACTTTGTGTACTAGCCCACCATGTTACATAAAGTTGCAGCAGGCATAAATGCATCATCTCCCACTGAGAGCCAGTCAGGTAGTCCAGTTAGGGAAAGGTGATCCAGTGGTAGGCAACAGAGTCACAGACAGCCCATTCTCCAATTATTAGGGGACCTACACAAAGACCAATCAGCACATTTGCTATAAATGTGTCAGGGGCCTCGGTCCAGCTCCTGCGTGTTCTTTGGTTAGTGATTCAGTCTCTGCGAGACCCCCTGGGTCCAGTTTATTTGACTTTATAGGTCTTCTTGTGGTATCTTTGGCCTCTCCAATTCACTCAATCCTATCTGCCACTCTTGCACAAGACTCAATCAATAAGCTCCGCTTGATGTTTGGCTGTGGGTCTCTGTATGTGTAGCCATCCTAAGCTAAATAAAACCTCTCAGGAGACAGTTATGATAGGCTTTTGTCTTCAAGCATAGCAGGGTCAAGATTGGCTCTTTCTCATGGCTTGGGTCTCAAGGTGGGTGGGCCAGTCATTGGTTGGCCATTTCATCAATTTCTGCTCCATATTTATCCCTGCACATCTTGTAGGGCTGACAAATTTTGAGTCAAAGGTTTTATAGATGGGTTGATGTATCCCTTCACTGGAAATCCTGCATGGCTATAGAAAGTGTCCACTTCAGGCTCCATATACCCAGATGCTAGGAGTCTCAGCTAGGGTGATCCCCATAGACTACCAGGAGACCCCCCCAGTTCCACAACTTTGTGACTTTGCCTAGTTCCAGAGATGTCCCTCACCAGTTTCCAGTCTTATTCTCAGCCCTCGTTATCCCCACTCTCCTCACACCTGACCCCTGTCCCCATTGCCCTCCTCACACCCAGTTCCTTCTCTCCATCCACCTCTGGTGACTATTTTGTTA
Source organism: Arvicanthis niloticus (assembly GCF_011762505.2). NCBI lineage: Eukaryota > Metazoa > Chordata > Mammalia > Rodentia > Muridae > Arvicanthis > Arvicanthis niloticus. Next base: position 45,398,731 of record NC_047664.1, on the reverse strand, counting down.
CCCCTTCTGAGTGAGACTCACACATCCTCCCTTGGGCCTTCCTTATTAGTTAGCTTCTTTGGGTCTGTGGATTGTAGCATGGTTATCCTGTACTTTATGGCTAATGTCCAATTATAAGTGAGTACATGCAATGCATATCTTTCTGGGTTTGGGTTACCTCCTTCAGGATGATAATTCCTAGTTGCATTGATGTGCTTACAAGTTTTATGATGTCTTTGTTTTTAATAGTTTAATACAATAGTATGCCATTTTATAGATGTAATATAGTTTCTTTATACATTCTACAGTTGTGTGACATCTAGGTTATTTCTAGTTTCTGGGTATTACTAATAAAGCTGATGTGAACATAGTTGAGCAAGTGTCCTTGTGGTATGGGGCAGCATATTTTTGATGTATGCCCAGGAATGCTGTAGCTGGGACTTGGGATAGAACTATTCACAATTTTCTGAGAAACAGCCACATTGATTTCCAAAGTGGTTGTACAAGTTTGCACTCCCACCAGCAATAGAGTTCCCCTTGCTCCACATCTTCACCTGCATGTGTTGTCTCTTGAGTTTTTGTCCTCAGACATTCTGACTGGTGTAAGGTGGAATCTGGGAGTCATTTAGATTTGCATTTTTCTGATGACTAAGGATTTGAACATTTGTTTAGGTACTTCTAGGCCATTAGAGAGTTTTATGTTGAGAATTTTCTGTTTAACTCTGTACCCCACTTTTAATTTGGTTATTTGATATGTTTGCGTCTGATTTTTTGAGTTCTTAATATGTTTTGGATATTAATGCTCTGTCAGATGTAGGGCTGGTGAAGACCTTTTTATATTTTGTAGGTTGCCATTTTGCCCTATTGATGGTGTCAGCCTTGAAAAAGCTTTTCAGATTCATGATGCCCCATCTATTGTTATATTTATTAATAGATCTTAATGCTTGAGCTATTGGTGCCCTGTCCAAGATTTTGTCTACCATGCCAATGTGTTCAAGGTAGTCCTCAATTTTTCTCTTTTATTAAATTTAATGTGTACTGTTTTATGTTGAGGTCTTTAATCCACTTGGACTTTAGTTTTGTGTAGGGTGATAAATATAGGTCTATTTGTATTCTTCTACATGCAGATATCCAGTTAAACCAGCATTATTTGTTGAAGATGCTTTTTTACTTTTCAATGTATAGTTTTGGTTTCTTTTTCAAAAATCAAGCATCCATATATGTAGGTGTATAGGTTTATTTCTGGGTCTTCAATTTTATTCCGTTGATAGTCCTGTGTGTTTTTATGCTAATACAATTGCTCTGTAATACAGCTTAAAATCAGGAATGGTGATATGTCTAGCAAGGTTTTTTTATTGTACAGTTTTTTTTTCATATGAAGTTGAAAATTGCTCTTTCAAGGTCTGTAAACTATTGTGTTGAAATTTTCATGGGAATTGAATTAAATCTGTAGATTGTTTTTTGTAAGATAGCCATTTTTAACTATGTTAATCATCCTGATCCATGATCAGGAGAGAATTCTTTTTATCTTTTGATATTTTGCTCAGTTTCATTCTTCAGAAACTTAAAGTTCTTGTCATACAGGTCTTTCCCTTCTTAGTGAGAGTTACACTAAGATATTTTATATTATGGCTTTTGTAAAGGGTATTGATTTTCTAATTGCTTTCACAGCCTGCTTATCATTTGTATAAAGGGAGGCTACTAATTTTTTTGAGTTATTTTTTTCTATTCTGTTACTTTCTGCACATGTTTATCTGAAACTGTACAAGTTCTCTGGTAAACTTTTTGTGGTAACTCATGTATACTACCATTAGAATATTATATCAGGGCATTTGTAGGTATTCATGCTAATGAAGCCATTAGAGTATGTCTATGCTAAAATATAGGTAGTATCATTATACAATAGGGATATACGTACATAATAAGGAACACCAGTGTTGAGAGCTGGCGCTGCCACTTGCCTGCCATTTGGTGGCTAGGGAAAGTTGCTCCCCCCCCAACATGCACACCTCTCGCCACCTGTGGCAGGCAGGAGTGCTGGCCAAAGGGCCCTCGTAGGTACTAACTTTTATTATGTCAACTGTGGAACGACAAGAACTGTATAAAAACTTTCTAAGTACAGTATTTCCAATGATCTAACCTCCTTCCTCTAGACTCTTCCTTTTAAAGCTTTCACTGGATCTGGAGCAAAGGAACCACAGTTAAGAAAATATACTGTTCTTCCAGAAGACCTGTGATTGGTTACTGGCACCCATATTGGGCAGCTTAAAACCATCCGTAAATCTAGTTCTAGTGTGATCTTCACATGCATGTGCATTCCTACCTTCACAAACACACAATTAAAAATAGTTAAGATAATAAATCTTTAATGATTTCCTAACTTCTCAAAATTGCTTCACTGGGGATCCAGTTTTCAACATGTGAGCATTTGGGGGATGCACTCACCGAAGTGAGAGATTTGGATAGTAGTCTTCGTTAGTGTTGGGGGCCAGTTTATAAGAACTAACATCCTCTCTCTTTACTGTTATTTACTGTTACTTTGTAAGCAAGTATACAAAAGATAATTGGTTTTATCTCTGTTGTGGGGTGATTTCTTTTTAAATTTTATAAGCAATGGGAAATTGATACTCATCTGACTTAAGTGATATGATGACGTACCCCTAAACCAGCACTAGCAAGGATAGCTTTCCTCCTCTTTCTAGTTTGTGATTTTTGGTTGTATTCCTTCAGTTTTTCATTCCACATTGCTAAGCACCAAATACAGAAACAAAAATGACCATGATAACAAATAGCAAACAAACATGCCGATTCATCTATTTACTTTAAAAAGAAAACCTATTTCATTCAAGTCCTACTGTTGCTTATTTTGAACATTAAAATGGGAAGTAAACACTGTCTTTTTCTTCATAATCTAGTTCCTGACAAAGTGGAGGATTCACAATCCTTGACTAAAACCAAGTATAACTTATTTTCTTTGCTGAGATTCTATTACTCTTCTCTGAAAACCATGGCTCCATAGAGAAGGCAAAAGAAAACCTGTACAAAATTTAGGCTATGTTAGAAAAGAAGTGTCACGTATAGTTACTCTGGAGCAATCTTCAAAGCCTGAACTCACAAAGTGATGGTGAGAGAATGCAACATAATCCCAGAGTCACTGAAGCACTTCATAATAGAATTCAAGGTCCCTAAGGAATCTCAGATCAAGAATTGGTGTGCACAGAGCCAGGTATTGTGAGTATCAATGGAAACCCACCTCTTTTTTTTTGTTGTTGTTTGGTTTGTTTTGTTATTGTTGTTGTCGGTGGTGGTTTTGTTTTGTTTTGTTTTTTGAGACAGGGTTTCTCTGTGTAGCCCTGGCTGTCCTGGAACTCACTCTGTAGACCAGGCTGGCCTTGAACTCAGAAATCCACCTGCCTCTGCCTCCCAAATGCTGGGATTAAAGGCGTGCGCCACCACCACCCGGCAACCCACCTTTTTTTGCATGTGACTCCTTGGCTCCCCTCTCTCTTTCTTTGTCTCTCCCTCATCCCTCTCTCTATCTTTCTGTTACTGTCTCTGTTTCATTTCATAGTCTCCCTTTCTCAGTCTCCTGATGACTTTATTTTCAACGTTGTTCTTTTCTCTATGTATTCATCATCTCCTCCCAGTAAGCTACAGTTTTCCATACTCAGCTTCAAGTTATATGTGGGCTTGTTGCTAACCTTGATGTCTACTGTAGTAATAGTTTTTCATGTGACTTTTTGAGAAACATTTGAAAGTGTTTAAGTTTAGTAATCCCTCTCCATATTCCTTACTTTGTTTTCATCTCTCATGCTTCTACTCCATTTAACCCTTCCCGCATTCTTACTGACAATTATCACTCTTTATCACCACCTTCTATCTACTCTCTTTTGATTCCCCCACTGCTGTGGTACATTATTAATTTCCTGGCCTTCATCGTTATTCCAAATAGAATGTAAGTATCTGAAATTTCAAAGCTAACATCCACAAATGAGATGACATCATTCAGAATGATTGCTTCCAGCTCCATTCATTTACAAGAGAAATTCACAATTTTGCTTGTAAGAGCTGAGTAATTCTCACTTGTGTAAACGTGTCACATTTTCATTATCCATTAATCAGTTGATGGGAATCTAGGTGGTTTCCATTTTCCAGCTATTGTGACTAGAAAAGCAATGAACATGGATGAGTAAGTATCTCTAAAATAAGATATGGCATTCTTTGGATATATGCCCAGTAGTGGTACAACTAAATCATGAGGTAGATTTATTAACAGCTTTTGGAAGAACCTTTACACTGATTTCGATAGTGGCTATACAAATTTTTATTCCCACTAGCAATGATTATGTGCCCCCCTCTCTCCACATCCAAGCCAGCATTTTTCATCTTTTGTGTTATGGATCTTAACCATTCAGACTGAGTTAAGATGAAATCTCAAAGTACTTTTACTTTTAGATTTCTGTGATAGCTATAGTTGTTGTATGTTTAAGAACTTGTTTCTCTGCCACAGTGTTTCATATATTTTGGAACTCGGTATATTTTCATGCCTTTGTATTTTAATGTGTTGTTGTTTTCTTGATATTTAGCATTTTTGTATATTATAGCTACTAATTCTTTGATATCGTTGGTAAAGATGTTTTCTATTCTGTAGGCTGCCTCTTCGGTTGACTGATGGTGCTTTTTGCTGGACAGAAAAATTTTTAGTTTCATGAGGTCCTGTTTCATGAGGGCTTAATGCCTTCACTGTTGGTATCATGTTCAGAAAGTCTTTTCTTGCGCCTATACATTCAAATGTATTCTTTACTTTATCCTCTATCAGATTCAGTTTACTGGGGATTAGGTTGAGATTAGTAAACTATTTGGGGTTAAATTTTGTATGGGGAGAGAAATCAGGATCTGGTTTCATTCTTCTATGTGTACCAGTCCACTTTAACCAGAACTATTTGTTGAAGACATTGTCTGTCCTCCAGTGTGTATTGTAGGCCTCTTTTTCAAATATAAGCTGGCTATAGGAAAGTAAGCTTGTATGTGTGTTCTCAATTCTGTTCTATTAATCAGTGTATCTGTTTTCTTGTTATTACCATGCTTTTAATGTTACTCTAGCTTTATAGTATAATTTCAAATCTTGGATGGTACAAAATAGTTTTCTCCTTTAAATATGAATATGAATAACATGATTTTTTAGCTCATCACTACTCCAGTTGATTCCATATCTTGGCTCAACTAAGTAATTCTCAATGAACCTAGCAATAAAGATGTCTCTATCAGGTGATGATGTCATATCCTTGGATAAAGAGGAAATCCTAAGGAATTATATTAATCAGAATAAATGGAAAGTAAGTAAAAATAATTTGAGAAAGAGTCAAATCAGTTCCTGGTGACTAATTAACACCATTTATATTAGAGAAGTTTTCTGAATAAATAATTTTTTTTGCCTAAGAAATCACAGAGACAAAATATATATAAATAAATTATAAAGGTGAAATAATAGAAATAAAGACAGAAATCAGTGAAAATCTAAACAATATTATAGGCAAAATCAAGCAGAAAAACTCCTTTTTATATTTTATATGATCAATTAAATTTTATTACCCTTTCAAGGCTAAGGAAACAGGAAAAAAATGAGAGAAGGATAAAAATTTAATACTGGGGATAGATGAGAGATTCCTTAAAACAATTGTAACAAATGCTATGAATTACTCTGAACCTATAAATTGTATAATTTGTATGAAATTACTTAGAAACCACTACCAACATTCATCCCGTGGATTGGAGAGCTAGCTCAGCAGTTAAGAGAAATGGCAGTGCTTCTAAAGGACCTAGTTTGGATTTACAACACCTCCATGGTGGCTCACAAGAAACTGTAACTCCACTTTAATGAGATGAAACAGATAACTAATAGTGTTACAGTCCTTTTACCAAAGAAAATATAGGAAGGTAAAGGAACACATAAATGGATACTTTATGTCAGAAAGTGGTTGGTTCAGCTCAGACATTCATGTTATTATTGCAGTATTAGATATATCTTCACTGACAGGCCAGAACTGTAGCACATAAGATTCACAGCTTTGGAAAACTATTGTTTGCTCTTTTCTCACATAGGCACATGTAGTCTTTCTCACACTATGAGTAAATGTATTTATTCTAGAGTTTCGCAAACATTTGCAACGATCACTTCTCAGTTGGAATTGAGGCCTTCTCCATCAAAGAGAGTACGTGCTTGGTACTGTAAGCTTGATCATAAGCCTATAGCTAGGGAGATCACTAGCCATAAGGAGTAACTACCTACCGAAGATTTACTAAGTATACATGTAACTAAATCCCATATTAGACATTTATATTCATACCCATGTGCAGGAACTGGTGTCTAGGATGCAGGGAAGTCCTTCATGATGGCAACAAGAAGGTAGGCCCCAATAACAGGAGAAAGTCCATGGGTTTCCAAAATGGTTTTATTGGCATGGCGGATGGTAGATGGTCTGGATGTGCATCCCCCACTTAAGCCAGGGGGAACCTGACTTAAATAGGGAGGGAGAAGGAAGGAGGGACTGAGAAAAGAATACTTAATTAACTAGGCCCTCTGGCCTTTAGGTAACTCATTAATATGGAAATCTCTTGAGGCTGAAGCCTGTAGTCATGCCCTCTACCTGTGCTCTTTGGGAGGGCCTGGATCCTATGTGACTGAATGGTGCAGGTTAATGGAGTTCCATGGCACATGTTTAGAGCCTGGATTCTAGGAGCAAGGCGGAATAAATGCCCATCCCTTGCAGGGTCTCCAAGCTACTTCCAGCCATTGCTTCTACCAAAAACCAAGACCCGTTTCACAGCCCTACACCCATAGATTAGTGCTACTGTCAGCCTGCTTAGAGAAGCTTCTTTTTGCAGAGGTGAGTAGTTTATGAAAAGTCTAACAACTGATAAGGTATAGAAAAAAGTAATTTTGAATTATATGCTTTAGATATATGTGTGCTGCCTCCTCCAAGACCCATGGGACATCACAGAAGAAAGTGTGGAAAGATTGTGAGAGTCAGGGGAAGGAGAGCAAAGAGTACACAGAATCATTGTTTTCTAGATACAGCATGGCTGTCACAACCATAAACACACAGCAGCTATGGGTGCTAGCTAGCACAAGGCTTACATACAAAAAGTCATGGAGTAGGACCGTAAATACTTGGTAAAATGACAGAAGCCAGAAAGAATGGGAGATGATAAGAAAGGGTAATGAAGAATATGATCATCATACATTCTTTACCTGTACATAATTTTTTTAAAACAAATTAAGAAAACAAAACATTTCTTTGTATGAGGAAAACTCAGATTCTCAATATTTAAAGCACTAGAGAAAATTGAGTTAACACTATAACAGGATAAGCGTTCACTGTGCTAAGTATCCAGAACAATTGAAAATTGTATGTATTGCTCATAGATACGGAGAAAGATATAGCTAATGTGGGAAATATGACAGCAAATTTGATAACACACAGTTCTCAGATGATCTGGGAAGCCAATTTATTCTAGAGTCTGGCAGACTTCTGTACACACACACACACACACACACACACACTTACACTAGAATGTTTTATAGCAGCTCTATTTATTATTGTCTAAAACAATACAGCTCAAATATCTTTCAGAGGGTGAATGGATAAACAAACTACGGTACATCCATACAATGGAATATTTTTCAGCAATAAAAAAGAATGAGCTGAAGACATATCCAGCAACTTGGATGAATATCAACACGGGCTGAGTGAAACAAGACAACCCTCAAAGTTTATACACTCTGTGACTATGTTTGTAGAACCATCTCAAAGAACAAACCTCCAATGACAAAGAATAAATCAGTGACAGCTAGGGTAAGTTAGACAAAAAATATGTGACCGTGAAGACCTATTTTCTGAGATAGATGGCCTCCCTCTGAGTTCTGATTGCATCTAGTCTGTATCTTAACTGCAGCTTTAGGACATTAAATTTCACGGAGTTACCAAAAACCAACCCAATATTAAAATATGAGGAAGATGGATTAGAGGGGCAGGGCATGGATCCCTGGAGCACTTAGATCTGGACCTTCTGACAGGAAGAATGAAAATCTTCTGGATCTTCACGGACCTTGATTTTTCTCCTAGGATTCAGTATTGTGGTGGAAACTTACCCTTCTCTTTGAACATGGTTATTATCTCTGAGCAGGAGCCCCACTTCACTCTGGCCCAGTATTTGAGAACTGATGAGCTAAAGCAGCTCACAGTTCCATATCAGGAAAGATGAGGCCTTGACTGAACCTACAGCCATAAAGGTTACAAAGTCCAGGTGTTCTGTGAGACAGCACGTCAGCTCACACAACGTTTCTGTGCAGTGGGCTAAGGAGCCTGCCCAGGTAGTCACGGAAAGGACTGAGTTTTATGGACGGAAACTTTGTTATAAAATGTGGGAGACAAGCAGGGTAGAATTAGGCATTTGGCTGAATCAAGCTATGTCACTGAGAGAGACCAAGTGGACAGAGGCAGCTTTTGTGGTATTTTCCTAAGCTATATGACTAAGATATGGGTATCTTCTGCAATACCAATTTTGGATTTTAGGTACAATAGAAGAGGTTTATTTAGTCATCTAACATCTAGGGAGACAGTCTTCTGAGGCACTAGGAACAGAAAGAAACCACAGCAGGCTTCGCTACCACTATGATAAAACTTAAGGAATATCTGTGGCAAGTGGCAAAACACATATTATGTAACCAACATCAATGTATGACCAGTTTGTCAGAAATGACAATAGGCTTTAACCTTTATCTGAATAGTTATTGTCCAGCTCTGCTATGACAGTAGGAAGACCAACATTTCCCTCTAGTGGTGACTTGAATAACTTGCTTTCCATGAGTAATTTTATTAAAATAGTTTAAATGTGTGGAAGCAAACATACACCCAGAACAAGAGAACTGCAGTACATCATTTACTAACTTAAATATTGATGACTTAAATTAAATATATATTAGAAGGAACTCAGAAATAATGTATCAAGTGCAATGATGTAGCTGGTCCATTGTTAAAGGAGAAAAATAAGGAGATGAAAACTTGACAGGTAGTATGACAGCTTTTTGTTTGATTTTTGAGACAGGGTCTCATGTAACTCAGCAAAGCTCCCAACTCATCATGTTACACTGTGTGTTCACCCCAGGGTGAGGTTACAGGCCTGGGACAAGACACCATGCCTTCTTTATGAGATGTTGGGTATCAGACTCAAGGTTTGTGTATACCAGGCAAGACTCTACCAACTGAACAAAAGTTCCAGCCACAACACATTAGGGGGTTTTGGGTTGTCCCTTTATTTTTATTTTTAAGTTTTACTTTTATAAAAACAAGCAAGATTCACTTAATTGCCAAGGACCAAGTGGTTGTACCAAGTGTGTGAAAATCTAAAGGCTTGCTCCACTTTAATTTTAGAGTGAGAATAACTGATACCTTCACTATGATTTTAGTGTTTGCCTCCATGTTTCCATGTGCCTCAGTTGTTCTCTCCACACGTCTGTTTCAGATATCTTGTGTTGCCTTCCACATGTAGATGGGGCCTTTCTCCTTTTGTATAGCTCAATCATCTTCCTATACATGTCCAGCCTTTTGTTTATGTATATAGCCTATGCAAATGCTACTCTTAGGTTAACTTTCCTGGAAGATCTTACCTATGAAGTCAATGGTTTATCTTGTTTTGCTGATGTATTCTCAGTACATTTATGAATAAACCAAGCCTGAGATTTTCACCAATGACACAAAAATCTAAAAAATACCTACAATTAGACAATTGGTACAAATGTATATTCAAGTCTTTAGAACAACCCACTTTTGTAGCCCTTGCCTGCAGCCCAGTGGTGTCTCCTATGTTCTTGCTCTCTAAGCAGTGGCCTTGCTGCTCGGCACATCCTACAGGAATCCCATTACTAATGACAGCGTGGTCAAGTCTCAGTCTCTTAAGTTTGTTTCTTCTTCCCTTTCTCCTCTGTTTTCATTCTCTCTTCTTTCTTCTTCTTTTGCCTTCTTTCTCCATGCAAGTGTCCAAGGGACACTTGTGTGGTTACAGATGCTAAATCTGTGCATTGCCATTTGATGAGATACTTAAGCTATGCCCTGTGGGTTTTCCTTTTTTTTAATTTAGTTCTTAAAATTTTAATACTGTATATTTTAATCATATTCTTTCCTTTGTCCCAACTCCTCTCAGATTCGCCCTGCCTCTTTACCCATCCAAAATTCATAACCCTTCTCTGTGTCAAAAAGAATAAAACATGAGGATAAAAACAAGCAAACAAATGGATTTTTAAAAACACCAAAACAATACAAAACAAAAATCACATAAAAATTCGAGGTTTGCTACTACTGGACAAGGAGCCTGCCCATGCATATAATATATATGTCTTGTTATGTCTGAATGATGCTGTTCCCTTGGTGTTATCTACCACCTCTGTCTTATACAATTTTTCTGCTTCCTTTTCCACATAGATCTCAAAGCCTTGAGTGAATGACTTTGATAAAGGCATCTATTTAGGACCGAGTGCCCCAAAGCCTCCCACTCTCTGCACATTGTACAGCTGTGAGTCTCTGTGCTAATAAACACCTTCTACAACACATTTTCCTCACAAAGGTGGAACACTGTACAGATTTATGGGTATGTCATCAGAAGTCACTTTATTGACATGTTTCTTTAGGAGAATAATAGTGTGTATTCAACAGTAAATTATGAAGTTTACTCTGTAAGGCTATCCCCTGAGTATCTCTTTGATGAATCCTAAAATCAATACCTTTTAGTATTTCTTCTTGAAATCGAGTATTTACCTTCTGATCTTTAGATGGTTCTTTCCAATCTGTTGTGTATGCCTGCCTACCATAGCACAAGGGACAAAGGCTAGACAAAGGTCTAGCATCTCAGCAGGGAGTGTGCAGACTTCTGCTTGTCTCCCATGCTTTGGTACAGCACCCATACTTAAACCTAATCATTCCACTAGCACTTATGCAGAGACTCTCCATTTGCCTTTTCCAGGCCAACACTCCCATATTCCTGTGAGTGAGGAGAATGTTTCCTCTCTGTCACCAACACCAAGAGTTACAGGCAATGGCCAGTTGCCTAGCCTTTGGGGATTTTGTGGAGTCAATTAAGCTGCTTCTCAGCTGTCCTCACTGCCTGTATCAGGAGTCATTTGTGTGAGTCTGCTAAGTTAGTTATCACAGCTTGGGCATCTGCTTTCCAGTTTCTGATTGTTGCCCTACTCTCTCCTCTTACATCTTTATGCCTTTAAAAACCATTAACGTTTCTCTGTAATGCTTTTCTTTGGGGGTGCAAAAAGTGGATGGGTGAGAATGTGCCCATGTGGTTACCTACCCTTGACCTAGAAGTCTTAGTCAGTTATGAGGTTCCTTTTTTTATATTTTTCCTGTTTATCGTTTTGGCAAAACATCATTAATGCCATTTTTTCCTACATTTTGACTGAAAAAATATTCATTAGCAACAACTGTTGAAATATTGGGGATACAGCCTCAAGGGGCTTATATGAATGAAAATGATTTGGGAGGGGCCCCCACTTCGTGCTCAGCTCTGTCTTCTCTTCCTTGGCATTTGCCATGTTTTGCTTTAAGAAGGTAGTATTATCTTTACTTCCTAAGGGAGGAAATGGAGGCAGGAAAAGAAGCAAGACTATAGAATAAAACTTGAGGATTTAGCTAATGTCTGAACAAAGCTGTGTCCTATCTACTTACACTCCAACAAATGGAGTTCAGCATTTGGCTGAAGCCATGCCGAATACCTGAGACATGCACAGTTCCCACAGCTTCCAGATTCTTTCCTGTCACAAGCTCATGCTTGACTTAGAGAGGCAAAGATGTGGCTGAGTGTGAGGTCTCCGATTGGGAATTCTAACTCATTTCTGTGACCTTGGGAACATGACTTTACTTTCAGGACCCCCATTTCTACATCAGTAAAACAAGGTCATCAGAATAAATGGTCTGTTACATTCTGATGATCTGTTTTGCAGATGGTGAGCTGGAAGGTGCTGAGAACCTCAACAACACACCCAAGTCAGCAGGGAAGTGAAATGCACGGCCACCCTCTAACTCTCTGTTTATACTATGTGAGAAACTTCCCAAAAGATAGTTGGACAGCCTTCCAAATGCCAATGGGCATGAAATAGGGTTTTCTCTTGAGCCCTTCTTCAGAACTGAATGTCTCCACATTCCCTTCAAGGGCGGCAGGGCCTCATCTAAATGTTAAGGTAAATAAATACTCCAAAATGTGGGGTTGGAATGGAAGGCAAAGAGCAACTGGGGGAAAGAGGTGGGGTACCTGGGACCATTCACCATATGGGCTCAGAACATCTGATTATTTTGTGAATGTATGAGATGGCATATTGGCTTCTCTAAAGCCATTCTTATACACATCTTTCATAGTTATAATTCATGAGAATTTATATAATGAGGTAATTGGCTGTAATGACTGATTCAGGAAAGGAAAACATTTCAAATTATTTATGATAATAATAGTTACTTACCCTTGTTTGATAATACCAAGGCAAAGTGGTAATGACTTCCATTTGAGGGAGGGAGGAAACCAGCTGCTGTTTTAAATATCTAAGTAAACTAAGGCCTGATCAGAGATACAATGTAACTTTAGCTAAGTTATAAGATAAGCTGTTTATTAACTCGTTTTTTTTCCACTAATTCTTGGTTCAATTCTTTCCCATTAATAGTTCAGTATGTCCTTGTATTATTACTTCATGGTGATTTGAAAATTATGGCTGTTTTCTCTAGAGCTACATATATTTTTGTTTTTCTGAGTTTTTTGAGGTCAAATTCTGAATATTTGCCTGGTATAATGAGGCAAATTAAGGTTTAAATCACTTATGGGAGACATGATGTTATAATCCTGACATCAGGCATCGTGTATATACAACTATGACAGTCTTAATTAATTTCATTAGTATTATATGTATATGCTTCTGTGCCTGGAGTCAGAGAATAAGCTTGGATGTCATTTCTCATGATCCGTGCACCCTTTGTATTTGGTATATTGACCTGAAACCTGTCAAGTAGGCTAGGCTTGCTGACCAGCAGGCCCCACTGAATCTATCTCTGTTTCTAAGTACACACCAAAACATCTTGCTTTCTGTATTTGTTTTTTGGTGATTAATATTATCAAATTAATATAATGGTATGAATTGGTAAGCTTGATGTAAAGGATGTCTGATATAAACAACTTTGAGGGAAGACAAGGCTTATTCTGACACTTGGTTACAAACGCTTCTCTATGGGGCCAGGGGCTGCTTTGTTTTGAGCTGCCTGAAAAGCAGGATCTGAAGGTGAGGAGCACACATCTCAGCAAAGCTGCTTAGCTTCTAAGTGCCTATAACGAGAAGGCAATGGAGAATGAGCCTGGTCCCCAGGATCCCCTCAAAAATATGTTCTGTCCCCAGTGGTTTATCTCCTAAAGATTCCAGCACATCCAATAGTGTCATGGGATGGGCCATCAGCCAAGGCTATTTCTCTAGGTATTATATTTAAAATCCAAACCAGAGTGTGTAAGACACAATAAGTAATTTCTTAAGTTTACTTTTAATTTCTAATTTTGTTTTATTTATTCTCATATTTATTCACATAAAGACCATTAGATGGATTCGTCTATCTAGTCATTTTACCACCAAGTAAAGTAGCTATAATTACTACTATTCTCTGAAGCCTGGAGAAATGAGTGAGCTTCTTTTGGTCGATATCTAGTATTTGGGGGAGTTGAGATAAAAATTCACACAGAGCAACCCTGATGCCTAGAATGTTATTTACTTGTCAGCTGTATTTTCACCTTGAGAGGTTCAATGTGAAGTATTCAGAAAGCAAGCCACATAATTGTAATCTTGTCAAATTTGTCATCACTCTTTGAGGCTCCAATCATTCCATTTGTCTTAGTGAATACTTATTAACTCAATGATGTCTTTCTTTGACCTTTGGTTTTTGTCTTCAACTTTGGCAGCAGTGGTGGTGGGTGGGGGTCAAGGACTAGAGTTGTTTGTGATTTCAGTATTTCAATTTGTTTGCATTCTATAACAACAACAATAATAGTAATAATAATTACTCTGTGTGTTTCTGTGTGTGTGTGTATACCTGTTGCCCAGCATGCATGTGGAGATCAGATGACAATTTCAGGGAATCAGCATTGCCTTTAAGCCATTTTGGATCTGTGGATTAAACTCAGGTCGTCAAGCTTTGTTTCAACACCTTCAATCACAGACAGACCCATCTTGTCAGCTTATCAAAATGTTGTTTATTTGTTTGTTTCTTTCACACAACTTATTCTCAAGTGGGGGGTTCAGTGGAATTTTTCACTGGCATCTCATCTTTATAATGTTTTATTAAACATTAAATATGTATAGTTCTTATCCAGTTGTGCCATGAGAGAAAATCTCACGGTTTCATCATGTCTAAGACTAGTAAAACTAGATGATCCTTCAATCCCATTGTTTCTCAGATTCAGAGTTAAAAAACCACATAAATAAGTCAAATAAGATCATTCATTTTCAGTATTCAATCATCATTTTTATAGTTGATTACAAATAAATACCTATTGAGTTGTAAAATGATTGAATCAAAAGGACATGGGTTTAAATCCTTTATTCAGACACACTTTGTCTTCTTTAAAATTGTTAAAAACAAACAAACAAACAAACAAACTAAGAGTACTTTGTGGATAGAAGGGGTCACATGTAGAAATCTCAAAGTCCACCTCATTGTTTGTGTTAATTTAATAGCTGTTTCTCACTCATACACTCAGGCCTTACCCTCAGTATCAGACCTCCTCATGGAGTGAGCCAATTGCTTACACAGGGAAGATAGCTTCGACTGCACTGAAATCTTTTGCCTGGGATGTTTTCTTTCCCATTCAAATTGTTTGTTTACATGGTGTTGAATCAAATCAAAGGGAGAACAAGGAGCTCATGAGTTTCCTTCCTCTGAGAAGGCAGCTGCAGTAGAAAGGGTTTGTCAGGAAACAGGATGATCTGTTTGTGTGGCCAGAGAATCGTGATCCCTGACCTGTCTCCATCCTCAGCAGTAGGTGTGTGTGTCCTTAGATGGAACTACTGAATGTTGAAAAAGAAGAAGCACACTGTATACGGAGTCCTTTACCTCCTCTGATATTGTTGATAGCCACACACAGACACCCACACAGACAGCTACTTTAGTCTCTCTCTCTCTCTCTCTCTCTCTCTCTCTCTCTCTCTCTCCTAGAAGACTCAATTTTCATATCTCCTGTTGTGCAAATGTAAAGAGGATTGTCCTGAAGAGGATGTTTGATGTTCGACATTTTTGAGGATTTGGGATGCGCTAGGGTATCTGCCTCAATAAGAAAACATGCTGAAGGAATGTAGAAACATGAAGCCATCTGGCTGCTGGTCCACTCTCACACCGGCTCTAGGGGTCACTGAGAGCCCTGCAAGTCCCCAGCTCCAGCAGGAAACATTTGATCTCATCTAAGCAATGCCTGGACATGTGTACTCAGCTACGTGGTTTGTCTCTGAACCAGGTGGCAGGAGATTTAAATTGAGTGTCTTGAGGGAACTGTTTAGAAACTGATTTTAGCCTCTTAAAAGTTACCCAGATCCTAATGACGAACATATCCATTTCTAAACCAATGTACAGTATTTTTATTTGAATATGCTCTAAGGGACAATTTGGAAATCCAACAATGTCCATGAAGGCTATAATGTCATTATTAATCTAATTTCTCAAAAAAAGGTTTTTGGTTATCCTCATACTTTTTGGTTTATTTTTGTGTGCTGATTCAAGTTTTTTGCTCCTGGTATAAAAAAGATCAAGTTAGACACTTATCCAGGAGAGGATATTGCAAGATGCAGGGAAAAAGAAATAGAAACGTCCATTAAAGGCTGGACAGCAATAAGAAAGTTAAAACTTTAAAGAAAATAAGAAGGAAAGTACTGACAGTAATCCAATGGGATTTTGTTTTGTTTTTCATGAGTAGGTGCCATAAAAATTTCTAGCAAGTAGTGTGGGAGGGGCCTCACACAACATACCCACATTCAGAAGCCTTAGTGAAACCAGACACTTAAATGTACACATGGTTTAAAACAGGTTCTGGCAGACACAAGCTGAGACAGATTCATCCACAGAACAGGAGTTGGGTATAAAAAAATCTACATAAAGGGCATTCAGGGGACAAGTCAGAAATCTAAGCAGAGGGGCATGTGTTGGTACAAGATGTACAGATAAAGAGCAGATTTGTGGCAAATTTGGATTTTATGTTAATGGTAATCTGTTAAAGTCGAAGTACATCCCTGATATTCATGAGCGGGACATACTCATAGTAAAATAAGAAGCAAAACCAGTCTGCCTTAAATTTAATTGTAACTAGTGCTGTGTACTTTGATTTGCTGAAGTTGATGCAGTCTGTGAAACATGAACACATGGAGAACAGAGTTAGGGAGCCTGTCAATCTCAGGTGTGTCAGATGGCAAGTCCTTCCAATGAACAAGTGTATCAGCATGGCCTCCTGTGTGGTTTGCTGAGATTGGTTTATTACTTCCTGTTGTATGGCTTAGCTGTAAATCTTATGTATAATTCCAAAAGACACTTGTGCCCGTAATTTTTGTGCAGTTATGTTATAATTTGATTTTTTTCTCTTGCCTCATAGTTCAATATTGAAGACGTAATCTGTTGTACCGCAGATAAAACTGTTGGAGGATAGAGATTTAAAAGAGATAATGGACTAAATGGGGGCATTCATGTGACTCCCCACTCCCACATGATTGCTGTATTTACAAGCTGAAACTTAGTCTCGGAGACACATGCCAAGTTGAAGACAATGGCAACAGAAACATATGTAGACTTGAAACCTTAAAGATAGCCATTAATCTGCTGCTGGAGAGACATGGAGCTGTGTATCAGTAATTCCAAATACTTACAGGGATGGAGCAGGAAGATTGCTTAAGAATAAGAGTTCTGTAAGAGCCGGAGCCATGTAGGAGAGCCTGTTTCTAACATACAAAACCGAAACAAAAGAGATGGACAATCCAGAGTGAGAGGTGAATGCCAGGTGCTTCTGTCATTAGTAAGTGTACATTGCTGTGACAAAGGTAGCAAGCTACCATGTCTACCTTAAAAGAAAAACACAGAAAGGAGTGTTTATATATTGTTTGTGGAAAGCATTAAGGGCATTCACAGTGGAAATGGAAAAGCACCAAATCCTAAGTGTTGTGAGGTTTTTTATCAGTTATCCAGGTATAGTTCTCTCTGCACATCCCACTTGATGAGAAGAAAGCTGAGGAGCACAGGGCTAGGTATTCACCTAAGTACATGCCCTAAGTCTAAAACAGACTGATGGACATGCACCATTATAGACCATCACCAAAGCGATGCATGTATAAATAGAGGCAAACATTTCTCACAGGTCGGTGCGGGGAGCACATCACAAATTTGTAGTCTGAATGTTTGTCTTCTCTGATGTCCTACATTGAAATAAGAACCCCCAGTGTGATATCAAATAGTGCTATTGAAGATCACAAAGACAGAGCTCATATGAAATATTAGCATACTTTTAGCGCTAGGGGACGCAACTATTCATTCTATCATGTGAAGACATAGGAAAGTTCCATCTATGATTTAGGGAGCAGGAATACGGACTATCTTCCACTGTCCTGTTATCTCCTGAGTCTACCACACTGCTACAAACTCCAGGAGCATTTATTATAGCTTTGTTCATGTCAGACTGTCCCCTCCCTCTTTTTTAGACTCAAAACTTCTCCTGAGATAAGGACAGAGTAAAATTATTATTTTTTACTTTAAATATATATTATTCTTTTAGAATTAAAATATAATAACACTATTTTTC
The DNA here is from genome assembly GCF_011762505.2 of Arvicanthis niloticus. Classification (NCBI taxonomy): domain Eukaryota; kingdom Metazoa; phylum Chordata; class Mammalia; order Rodentia; family Muridae; genus Arvicanthis; species Arvicanthis niloticus. The sequence continues at coordinate 45,380,890 of NC_047664.1, read as the reverse complement.
CTTTACTCCCCCAAACAGGTCCATGAAACCCATTCCTTCCTTCCTTTCAAAGACATGGTCTGTTTTTGTTGTTGTTGTTTTGTTTTGTTTTGTTTTGTTTTGTTTTGTTTCTGAGACAGGGTTTCTCTGTGTAGTCCTGGCTGTTCTGGAACTCACTCTATAGACCAGGCTGGCCTCAAACTCAGAAATCCGCCTGCCTCTGTCTCCCAAGTGCTCTGTTTTCTCTAATTCTCTCTCTCTCTCTCTCTCTCTCTCTCTCTCTCTCTCTCTCTCTCTCTCACACACACACACACACACACATACACACACACACGATCTATTAAATCCATTTACTGTTGCTTGTGGGACTATGATTTCAGGGCTGACCACTGGGTATTGGATAACTAATTAAGGGGCTTATCCCTAGTTGATGCAAATTCTGACTCTCACCATTGCCTATAGTTCTTTCTGGGGATGGGACCCCATGAGATTTGTTTTCCTTTCATGGTAAACTGTCTATTTGTACTGTCATTGTTCATGCCCTATTTAGGCAGTCATACTGCTGAGATATCATGGCTACAGATACTATGACAGTTCTAGGAGATACAAGCTCACAACAGACTTTCTAGACATCTGGGTTTTGTAATATTTCTGCCACCTTTTCTTCGATGTTCTATGAGATGAACCCTATTAGATTAAAAGTTGTGTTATATCTGATCATCGTACAATAAATTGTTTTCTGCATTTTGATCACTTGTGGGTTTCTGCAACAATCTCCATTTACTACGGAGAAGTTTCTTGAGGGAGGAGTGGGAGCTACACTGACTTATACGTCTAAGCAAAAGTATCTACAATTCATTTTGTGGTTATACTGAATTAGTAAAGTGGTGGGAGGAGGTTTTCCTCTAAGATCCTCCCAAGCTCTGAGTACTTGGGTGGGTTTGCAGCACCAAAGATGATTTCTTTCCCGTAGAAGGCTTTCAGTCCAATTACACAACTGTTGTTACTGCTAACACATAGGTGTCATTTTTGCATCTTTCAGGGTATCATGCCATGCTGGTCATTGTTGTGGTTTAAAGGCATCACAGTTAAGTGGGGCTCTTGGTTACTTTTCTCCATTGGCAGTTTGCACAGTAATTTCTGCTACTATGAAAGCTAGTCCTCAGAGAGGAGGCTTTTAGGTACGTTTCAGCTTGAACCCTCTAAATTCTGTATTCACAGTGTATAGCATTATTGGCAATAGGGACTTACTTTTAGCCTCTAAGGGGCCAACCAAGGACAACAGAATTAACCTGTATTGATTTGGGAGTCCCTTGGACTCCCTTGGTCAACAATCCAAAGAGTGATTTCTCATGCTTCGTTCTTGAGTTTTTGTTAGGTTATCTCTGACTCCTGAGGAAAGCATTGTCAGTTCATGTGATAGGATTTCATTTAAATTATACATATGCATGTGTATGCATATATATATGCATGTAAATGCATGCATATATACATATAAACACATATGCTTATATATTTATGCATAAGTCTGGGTAAATACAAGCAATACGACCCATTATTGGTGTTTCAAATATCTTGTCCATCTTTGTCATTGTGTGGTGATCCCTCTCCACTCTCCCTAGTTGATGCTGACCTCAGATTTTCCCATTCCCCCTTTTATATAGCTTGTATCTTGCTATTCTTTTCTCTAGCCTTTCTTCTCCCCTGTTCTCTGTAGGACCATTTTAAGAGATAAAATGTGATAGTATATGTGAAATGTGACCTCGCCACCAGTTGTATTAAAAATACTCAATACATGTTAGTATACATTTTGCTTTAAGATTCATTTCAAAATGTTACTGCTTGTTTTATCTTTGAAATTTATTTTAAAATTTTCATTCATGTACACAACAACAGCTAGTCCCTCTAGGGGAAGATGCCATAAACATTGAAGACCTGCTTAACCACACAGGTTTAGCACCCAACTCTGAGAAAAGCACAGAAAAGAACCTTTTATTGTGTAAAGAAATGAGAAACTACTGTGTTTCTGATAGAATTTTACATTTACAAGAGCTAGGAAGACCAGGCAAGGTGCCTGCTAAGTGCCAAGATCAGTTAAGTGTATATACATACAGGGATGTTACAGGAGAAGTGTCATGGAGCAATAACAGGCCAAGCATGGAGGAGGAGAGGAAAGGCAAAACTTTAGACATTGCTTCATCTGAGAGGGCAACCCTGACTTCTAAACAGGAAGCAATAATCTCTATGGAGACATGAAGGCATCACTGCGCAATCCTAGCTTGAAGCAATGAAGTTTCTGGGGGTTCACTTGCTCTCCATCATAAAATGTATACAAAGATTTTCTAAATAACAAATGGATAGGTGCTGACTTTCTTGTGTGCATACTTTTGAGCCATCAATAAAGTTACAGATATGAGCGACTGATCCATTTACAATTCTCATCTCATGTTTATTAGCACATTCAACAAATGCATCTCTCATGTCAACAACACAAAGGCAGTCCATAAAAACCTTTATAGCTTCATTTGCAAAGTGGCAGTGATGACATTGCAGATCTCTAGTTGAGGCAAATAGCACAGTTGCTGGAGTAGATATTCTTATGTAGCAGGAATACTGTTATTATGGCAGACTTCTAAAAGAGTAAGCATTCCCCCAAAAGTCTATCATATAGTGGTCCATGATAAAGCCTGCTGCAGGTTAGATAGTAGTAGAACCCATTCAGCTCCTGTCAACAGGCCTGTGGTGATAAATGGAGATGAAGCCAGTGGGTCTGGGATGATGGCTTCTTGGGGCTCATCTTGAAGTGCTTCGGTGAGGTCTGTTTTGTTTTGCTCTGCTTGGGATCATTTCTTTTGCCACTCCAGCTATGTAAAGATAATAATCGCACCAATAGAACTGGTGACCTTCCACCTTTCCTCCCTTTGATATAGTCTCATTTTCTAGTAAAACCATGACAAATGTCTCTTCCTCCACCTTCAGTAAACCAGCAGAGAATCTGTCTGTTATACTTAATGTTCCTAGCCCCAGAAGTCATTGGTATTTGGTTTGGATTCCTCTGAATGGGGTGAACATTATATCTCTAACCTATGAAAAAGCTTTGCTCCTTTGCAGTGTTGGTGGAATTAAATTTGTTTTCACAGCTGGTTGTACTTGGAGAAGGGTTAGCCGCCCTCTTGAAGGTTCTACCACAGCAGTTCATCACTGAATCTGCTGTGTGGTGGGGGCTTTGAGCTGTTAACGGGAGGCACAGAGGGAAGCCTAAATTAATCATTTAGGATTTATTTATTCTTTTTCCCATCATAGAGTAAAATGAGCATATGCCAACATTGACAGGGCCAGGGCTGTCTTGATCATGTGAAGGCTGATCACTGACTCCTTATATCTATCTGCCAACAAGTCCAATCTGTGGACTAGCACCCTACCATCTACTTAAAGACTACTTTGTAATTTACAGTTTGTTTTTCCTATTCTTGGCTTTAGTTGTTTCCTATAAAATCCAATGTGTTAGAGACTTTTATGCCACCATTTTATACATGAGTAAATCATCATTCAGAGGGACTGTGTGGACACAGAACTGGTAACTAGCAGGTTAATGTCTTGAGTTCCAATTTCCTAATCTTAAAACCAGAGAGGAGGCAGAGATCTCTGCTATAAAGAATTGGTGGTGACTCACCCTTCCCAAATTATTCGTGGAAATCCAACCCTTATAGAATGGTTCAAAGCTGGCTCTTTAGGAATGTGATGGATACTCTTAACAAATAGGTCAAAAAGGAAATGTCTATTGCTTATAAACTATCTAGTCTAAGGTATTTTGTTGTAGAAACCTAAGTTTTTGTAACACATACCCCAAATCACATGGATTCCCTAGATTTTTCATAGTGAGGCCAAGAATTCTTACTCTTCTATCACTCAGTTTCTTTGAGTCAGAAGTTTTGGTGAGTAATAACACACCCAAGGGAGATGCAGACCAGTAGTTATATTGAGATGTATTTTGGGAAAGGAGCCAAGTAAATACACAGATAGAAGCAAAAGTAGATTCTGGGTATTGGTTGTATGTGGAAAAATACATGAGTGACACCTCCTAAGATTGAGAAACCTAAAAAGAAATCAAAGATTGAGTTTAAGGTGAATATCAGAAAACCAGATGAAGATACCAAATAGCTGTATATAGATAAAATAATTGCTTGAAGTTAAGCAATAGTTGCATTTAGAATTTTGAGAAAACAAAGGTTGATGAAACATTTGGGATTCTATATGTATCCATCCACAATACTATGTGAATGAACGAGTAATTGTTGAATGAAGCTGTAGGTAAGATGGATTCTAGAGTCATAAAATTGGAAAACAACCCAAGGAAGAATTCCAGGGATGAAAGAGGACACCTGAGATCATGTAAAATGGCTAAGAATAGGGATTTAAAGTATGTGGCACCATCATTCACATCAAACAGTACTGTAAAACCCAGAATAATGTAAATTTACTTATGACTATAAAATGCTGCATCTAGAGATAGGTGAATAGAGAAGGGTAAATAGAGGCTACAACGCTTTCAAATCTTTTTGTTGTGACAGAGAGCAGAGTAACAAACCATCTACTGATAATGCGTCACATGAAAGGTGATTCTGAAATACTGTCATTTACATGCAAATTAATGAGGCATTTGACTCTTTTCCATCCAACTAAGCAGTTACAATATGATAATCTGTATTTGATGCTCACAACAATGCAATTCAAATCAGCCACATTGAAATATGGAAAAGCCATATTTACCTAGAACTCGAGCTATGAGATGGAACCAGGCAGGGTCCTGGGCAGCCTGTTCAGAGTCTGTGGGACAGTGGAAGAGTAGAAGCCATTGCTGGGATCGTCAGTGAAAACTTGTTCCTGTTCCAGAGAAGATGGTTTGTGCTCTTATTAATCACTTCAGCATTATCTTGTTGTTTTAAAGATGTTTATTTCTATGATATTTTTCTCTTTCATATAGTCTAATGTCTCTGATAGTTAAACTATAATAAATTTTGCATGTGACGTTTTATTGTTAAATTTAACTGAAGTAATCATGTGCACCACTGGACAGGTATATATGTAAGGAAGGAAAAGCAAACAACAAACCGAGTATGGTAGTGTGCAACTTAACAGCACTGGCTGAGGTAGAAAGATTATGAGTTGGATGCAAGTTTGGGTTACACAGGGAAGTCTTGTATCACAATTAAAATAAGAAGAAGGAGGAAGACAAAGAAGAGGAGAAGAAGAAGATAATCAGAGCTGCACAGTTTCATGTCTATAGTTAAAATATGGTAGGGATAACTGGGGCATATGGGTAAGTAGCACTCAAAGAACTAATAGGAGAGACATTTGTGTGAAGTTTTTTTAAAAATTTCATCCTACTTACATATTACGTATGGGGACAGATATAAATTCCATATGTGGAAGACAAGGTTCTTATCCATGGGGCTCTGAAGAATCATCACAAATACAGAGTTTCAGATCATAGTGACAAATGCAAAGCTGTGTATCAAAAGCGTAATAAAAGGGACAGCCAAAATATTCTCTAAAGAAACAAAACTACACAGGTCAACATATTCTGGAACATTCACGTAAGTCACTGTGTGTTCATTCTAATATTGACATTATTTACTCATTATACATATCAGTGATTTGGCAAATATTAATCAAATGCCATTGTGCCAGTCCCTGGCTATGCTTTGATAACTATGAGTGACAGTGTTCATTTGCCCTGCTCCAAAACTACATGGGAAGGTGGATAAACCAACCTTGAGGTAGAAGATGATGTGTTTCTGTACAATCACTGGCAGAATATGTCAGAAGAGATTGATGTAACTTTTAAATATGAAGGATTTAGAACAATATTTATGATATAATGTTTAGCAATGTTTCATTAGTGAAAGAAATAGTGCATTTTTGAACAAATATTTTGACAATTTGTGAATGCTTTTATTTTCTACTCCATTAATCCACGTGCCCTTCACTGCTCAAATGTGCTGGTGACCTTGTTCCAGCTCAGTGGGCCAATCAGTTTATTTCTTTGGATATGTGCCTGAAAGCTGATTGCAGTGTAGAGCACCAAAATATTTATATGTCAAGTGATGAGAAAAAATAACCTAATTACAGGCTGAGTAAGAGAATTCAGCTGGCACAGCCAGAATTGAAGCAAGCAGGAAGTCAAGAAAGAAGGTAGCCAAATACATTGGGAGGGAGAAATAAGCAAGAGAAACCTAGGGACATCAGAGCTAAGCCAAAGGACAGTGCCTATATCCAATCTGGTCTCGTTTGCAAAGTGAATAAATAAATTAATATACCAAGGGCAAGGCATCCAGGCTTCTCTTTGTTGAAGGAAGTTGGGACTAAAATCATGGATAAAACTGTGTCAGTGCTACGAGGTAAACTTTAACATGAGGTATTGAATGAACTGAAGATTTTTCAAACGATAAACACAGGGTCAAATGCCAAAGAAATGTGTGTATGTAAGTATATTTGCATATTTGTGCATGTGTCCAGTCTTTGTTCATGAAGTCTGTCTGAAAACAACAAAACCCAAGTAGCATGATATATGTGAAGCCAAATCTTGGATTTTACTTTTAAATACCATTTGCTATTAATAAAAATACAAATTACTGGGGAAAATGGAAGAGTTAAATTTGGAACAGTGAAAATAGACACTAACTGTTGGGTGTCAATTCATTGTCCTATCAGAAGTTATAACGCTCTGGGTGGCTTAAAAAGCAAATATTTCATTTTTTCTTGTCTGTTTTTCTTGTCCTTTTTTTAAAAAAACAGTATAATAGCCACCACTATCTTGTACCACAACACTATAACATTAAGAGTTTACATTTTAATTTTCCAGCTTTTAAATTTATCTTTTAAAGAATATCATATGTGAATACTACATTAACAAAATTTTCTGCCCACTCACTTTTTGGCCCCCAATTCATGACTTGTTCTTTTACATTAAATTATATTATATATGATAATATATTATATTGTATATAATGCATATACATGTACATATTATAATATATTATAATTATTATAATATATAAATATTTAATTACATTTAATTTTAACATTAAATATCTTTAATATTAATTTTATGCTTGATTATTTTAATATCTGATTGTTTTTTACAAATTAATTATTTTTAAACATTTTATAATTTATAATTATCAGTACTTTTAATAATTTGATTAATATTTAACTATTTTAATATTGAAATAGTAAACAACATTAATGGTTATGACTGGGTATAATATTTAATTTAATATTAAACAAAAATCTTTAATTTTAAATATGTAAATATAATTTATACATATACACATACACACATGCACACATCTATAGTCTGTTGAATGCATTTAGTATTGCTAATATGTCTTGTTTAGGGCTGACCAGTGAAGATCAGATGAACTGTCAGGGATTCATTTCTGAGGAAGACTCTCCCTCTCCTGGCAGCCATTAATTAATTGTGTCACTTCATCCAGTGGTAGTGACCTGTGAGAGTTTTCATTCATGTATCCATTGGGCAGCTCTTGTTTTGACAGTAGTTTTGAGATATCACAGTATACCTTCCCTATCATGTATAAAATATACATCTCACAGCAGAAAGCCTGACTCTCTGACTCTTGCAATCTGCCCAACCCATCTTTCAAAATATTCTTTGAGCCTTAGTATAGGAGTTTTGTTATATATGTGTCAGCTAGGCTTGGATATCACATGGATAGCTGTTCTCTGAACTTTGACCAGTTATGGATCTTTCAAATGATCAATGTATATGAGAAAAAGAAGCTTCTTTGATGAAGAGTAAGACCTACATGAATAGGGAACAATATATTCCCTAGGAAAGGTTGGAGCCCAGTACCTCCTTGAAGAGTCATTTGTGTGAGTTCACATTGAAAAGCTGCAGAAGGTGGAGTATGGTATCCATCAGTGGTGGCCACACACATAATCAGAAAGACTGAAGCTTGTTCACAGTAGCTAGCTTGCTCTTTCTCTTTTATTTCACCAAAGCCCCGAGGACGGTTGATGATATCTCCTACATTCAAAGCGAGTCTTTCCTTCTCAATTATTTTTTCTCCCACATGTTAATCCTCTCAAGAAACACTTTCACAGACATATGTAGAAACAGAATAGGTTTTTACTGTTTCTCTAGGCATCTTTCAACCCAGTGAAGTTGACAATCAAGATTTAGGATCACACAAAAGTTTCCATGAGGTTAAGAGAAACTTAGGTGGCCATTCAGAACTTTAACAGCATGTTGATGTAGAAAAGGACATAAATACTATTTATTCTTTCTTAAAACTCTTATCATTAGAGGAAAAAGAAGCCTTATTTTACACTTACTCTGAAAAGGCAGCAGCTAAGTATAAAATTCATGTTGGATTTACTGTAGAGAAATAACAACTTAATTAGTTACTTGAAAGACCAGGGAATTTGTTAAACATATTAAGAAGACAGCAGCCGGGCGGTGGTGGCGCACGCCTTTAATCCCAGCACTTGGGAGGCAGAGGCAGGCAGATTTCTGAGTTCGAGGCCAGCCTGGTCTACAGAGTGAGTTCCAGGACAGCCAGGACTACACAGAGAAACCCTGTCTTGAAAAACAAAACAAAACAAAACAAAACAAAACAAAACAAAAAAAAAAAAAAAAAGACAGCAATGCATATTGCATACTTATATATTATTTCCTAAAATATTTATGGGATTTCTGAGTTCAAAGGTTTTATTTAATTTATTTTAAGATTTTCTATATATGTGTGAGCTCAAGTATGGGTTTGTGTACATGACTGCAGTAACTGATAGTACCAGAAGCAGGCATCAGATTCTTTGGAGTAACCATCTACAGATGGTTGTCAGCCACCCTCCACCGGTATTGGGAACTGAACTGTGGTCTTTTGCGAGAGCAGTGTGAACTTTTCCACTGTTGAGCTCCAGCCAGTCCTACATTCCAAGCAGGATCTGAATCTAAAGAGCACAGTAGAAGTATTTACATGAAACCAAGTTCAGAATTGCAATTGTTCTAATATGTACCCTGTGCTAGGCATTAAGAAAAACACTCCTATATAGTCTTTATGAGAGGACCCCTTACTACCTGAATAATATACATCAAGACATGGTCATACGTTATGGATCAAAGTGATTTTGTTGAATTAACTTTCCTTCCATTACTGACATATTAAGTTTTCTATGGAGCTTGTATTGTTCAATTTTCTTGAATATAAAGTTCAAACACCAAATGTTACACTGTTCAAGGATACATGCAACATTGTTGTTGAAGACAGCCACCTGCCGACTGACTTAGATATCTTAGAATTAGATAGAAAACAACAGAGCAAATAATTTCAAATAATAAAGTGAATGACAGTAAGTGCCTTGCTTGCCAGGACATGTGACATGATGATTTGTACTGGAGCTTTGAAGACAAACAGATACATTTTACAAAATCATAACCAATGCTATGTCCTATCAATAAAATTGTCCTTTGTCTAGGACCTAAGAATTTACAAAGATATTAAAACTTAATAATCTAATGATAACCGTCCAATTAACCCTGTGAATCAGATGAAAAGGAGGCTAGCCCTGATCCGATGTTCCGTTAGTGTGATGAGAAATTGTTGTTCCATGAGAGGTTTTAGTGGACTCTCAAATAAAGAGCTGATTTAACTGGCTCATAGAAAGACCACCACACAAATTGTTTTTATGATACTGAATCAGATATGCCTACCTCTGAACTCCCTTTATTTTATAGTTAATTCATCATGTTTTTCTTATTCTTTTACAAAATTTTATACAAAATTGCTAATGACTACTATATATCATCCAACACGCCATTTACTATTCTGTGGAATTTATAGCTTTCTAGTTCTTACAAGTCTTCCTGTCTTTAAGGTGTAGTCGCCATCATTTTTAGTTAAGATGAATGTATGCAATTTGAAGTAATGTGTACTAGTTAGGATAGTCATTTCATGGCAAAGCTTGAATCCAAACCTAGGGTAATTGGAGCCAGAATCCAAACTTTTTAAAGGTCTTACACAATTTTCTTCATGAACAAACGGCCATTTGAGGCCTCTCATGAACAGCTAGGGCTAAACACTTCCATTGTGTCTTCTTTATACACACTCTCTTAGCATTCCAAAGCACCCGAAGACTTTATATGTTTAGTAATAGTCATAATTTACATAGATATTGATCATTCCAAAGTAAACTTTGCCTCCCCTTTCATCATATACCTCTTAGCTATCTTCCCGTATTCTTGTTTTACAGATTTTGAGTCTCTTCCCTTCTCCCAGGGTTCTGAGCAAACTCTCCCATGTGCAATTCATTGCTGCTGTTTTTTTTTTCCAAGTGGCTTTGTGGTACTGGAAAGTGTCTTTAAGCATCAGGCTTCACAAACAGGAAGTTACTTCAGGCTGTGGTCTGTCACCCAAGCTGGGGGTTTAAGGTAGAAATCAAAAGAGTGGGTTTAGGTACAGCATTCCTCCATGTCCCCTGCTGGGTGAGATAGCTAATGTGATCTTAAGAAACTGTGAGAAGGCAGAGGAGGTGAAACCACGTTACCATTACTTTACAGATTTATTCTTGCCATTTTAGAGAGGCTTAAAAATCATCTATAATTTTTACATGTAATTTCTATACAAATGTTTCAGTATTTTATCCAGTTTTCTTCTCACATTATTTGGGGTTGCCCTAAATCTTCAGCTGCTATATGCGGACTTATCCCAGTCCCTCAAGGCAACAATCTCTGCTTCATTACATCCCCTCCTTCCTCTTCTCCACATACTTCAACCCTTTCTTCTGAAATCTTACATCCTACTTGTGTAACAAAATGTAGTCACCACTTAATTTTCAGTACAGTCTGATGAGTCTAAGAGCAATAACTGGATCACATTTATAGTTCTTAAGGTAGAATCTGAATACTGGGGATTGAAGCAGCTGGATTCTCTGCTAATCATGCTTTCTATACTGTCTTCAGTGGCTCCTTAAGCTCACAGCTCCATAATCTTCCCATTCTCCTCCTAAAGAACTGCCAGGCTGATTTCCACAATGGTTGTACCAGCTTGCAATCCCACTAACAATGGAGGAGTGTTCCTCTTTCTCCACATCCTCACCAGCATCTGCTATCACCTGAGTTTTTGATCTTAGCCATTCTGACTGGTGTGAGGTGGTATCTCAGTGTTGTTTTGATGTGTATTTATTTCCCTGATGACTAAGAATGCTGAACATTTCCTTAGGTGCTTCCCAGCCATTCGGTATTCCTCTCTTGAGAATTCTCTGTTTAACTTTGTATCCTATTTTTAATAGAGTTATTTGGTTGTTTGGAGTCTAACTTCTTGGGTTCTTTGTATATATTGGATATTAGCCCTCTATCAGATCTAGGATTGGCAAAGATCTTTCCCCAATCTGTTGGTTGCTGTTTTGTCCTATTGACAGTATCCTTTGATTTACAGAAGGTTTGCAATTTTAAGAGGTCCCATTTGTATATTGTTGATCTTAGAGTATAAGCCATTGGTGTTCTGTTCAGGAAAATTTCCCCTGTGCCCATGTGTTCGAGGCTCCTCCTCCATTTTTATTCTATTATTTTCAGTGTATCTGGTTTTATGTGGAGGTCTTTGATCTACTTGGAATTGAGCTTTGTACAAGGAGATAAGAATGGATCACCCTGAATGAGGTAACCCAGTCACAAAAGAACACACATAGTATGTGCTCACTGATAAGTGGATATTAGCCCAAAAGCTCAGAATACCCAAGATATAGTTCATAGACCATATGAAACTCAAGAAGAAGGAAGACCAAAGTGTAGATGCTTCAGTCCTTCTTAGAAATACTTAAGAAGTATTTCCTCCTTAAATACTTAAGGGAGGAAATATGGAGACAAAGTGTGGAGGAGAGACTGAAGGAAAGGCCATCCAGAGACTGTCCCACCTGGAAATCTAGCCCATATACAGATACCAAACTCAGAAACTATTGTGGATGCCAAGAAGTGCTTGCTGACAGAAACCTGATTTGATTGTCTCCTGAGAGGCTCTGTCAGACCTGACAAATACAGAGGCAAATGCTCGCAGCCAACCATTGGATTGAGTACAGGATCCCCAGTGGAGGAGTTAGAAAAAGGACTGAAAAAACTGAAGGGGTTTTGCAACCCATAAGAAGAATAACAATATCAACAAACCAGACCACCCAGAGCTCCTAGGGACTAAACTATCAACCAAAAAGTACACATGAAGGGACCCATGGCTCCAGCCGCATATGTAGCAGAGGATGGCTTTGTCTGACATCAGTGGGAGGAGAGGTCCTTGGTACTAGGAAGACTCAATGTCTCAGTGTAGGGGAATGTCAAGACTGGGAGGCAGAGGTGGCTGGGTGGGTAGGGGGAGCACCCTCATAGAGGCAAGGTAAGGAGGATGGGATAGGGGATTTCCAGAGAAGAAACCAGGTAAGGGGATAACATTTGAAATGTAAATAAATAAAATATCCAATATAGATTAATAAATAAAAGAAAATGGAAGACAATTTAGTTTTTACAATCCCAACTAAAAGAGCTGGGGATATGGATGAATTGATAAAGTGCTTTCTATGTAAACTTGAGGACTTGAGTTTGATTCTTAGTTTGATATAAAAGCTGGATTTGGTGACATACACTTGCAATCTTATACTGGAGAGATGGAGGTGGCCACATCTCTGATGATCATTGTCTAGTCTTCCTAGCTGAATTGGTCAGCTGAAGATTAAGTGAGAGAGATTGTCTCAGAAAATAAGATGGAGCATAACCTACGAATCCAACTGATGTCAGGCTTTGGCTTCTACATACAAAGGTACATACAAATACATGCACATCTGCATACATGTGCACACATGCACAAACATGCACACCACACTCATACTCCATACAGACACAACGAAAAGTAGAAGAAAATTCTAACAGAAAATTCCGATGAGTGCAGGCTTGTGGTTTTGTGCTGGGAGGTGTGATCCTCACTGCTCTTGGGCAAAGGGAGCAGAGATAATGGACCAGGTGGGGGTTGCCAATTCCTGAAGCCCTGTGAGTATGCTTGGTGAAGAAAAACACACTGGGACCAGCTACATGGAGGCAGATCAACTTCAGATTCAAGAATTATATAATTTGGGGGTCTGGGGGTAAGAAAATACAGAATGGGCAAAGTTCATTGACTGAAGTCTTAGGGTTTAGAGATGCCTCCTTAGTATGGGGAAGCATTTTAGGAATCTTAGGTACTAGCTAAGTGCGTTCTTATCTGGAGAAAGTAAGTTGAACCTGTACTCTAACTCAGGCTATGTGACATTCTGCAGGTAGGGGTGTGTATGTGCGTGTGTATGTATTGGGGTGAATTCTCCAAGCATGCTCAGAGAAGGGGCAGCCTTGCCAATGAAAGGAGTCCTCCATTATTCACTGAGCTTCAGATGACTACCCAGATATTGGTAGCCTTTGAGCTTCATTAGCAGAGTCTTCCCATAGGAGACACTACTCAACAAAGATGCTAGGAAAAGTCAATTGCACTAACACAGGTATTAATCAACAGAACTGAATTTTGGCAGATTATTGAACAAAATAAATGGCTATATGTAAAACTATGAGTGATTGGGAATACTATTGGGAGACTATAGAGAACTCAAGAAAGAACAAACTAAGTAAAGAAATCGTCCTGGAGAGACAGAGCTGCACTCAGGAGAACTCATGGCTGCTAACATTTTACATATTTTCATTCCCAAGACATTGTGCAAATTGGAAGTTTTGCTGGCTTAAAGCATAAAGAACCAAGATGGAAACAATCTAAAAGCTGGAAGTTAGTGAGGAATTCCTTAAATCAAAGGAAATGTGAGAGAGTAAACCCACTGGTTTCCATTTGGCTTCAAATAAGGTAGCCACATTCATATAAAAAGTTAATATAAATAAATAAATAAATAAATAAAGTAAACATATAATAGTACCATAGTATTTAAATGGTATTTATCTTCTGTCTATCATCTTTCAATCTATCTATCTATCTATCTATCTATCTATCTATCTATCTATCTATCATCTATCTATCTGTTTCATCCTGACTGAAGTTTTCCCTCCCACCTCCCCTCCCACTTTCTCTGTCTACCTCCCTCATCTCTCTTCTCACCCTCCACCCACTTCTCCTTTGTTTCTCTTCAGAAAAAGGAAACCCTCCCACAATATCAACCAACCATGAAATATCAGCTTATAATCAGACTAGGTACCTCCTCTTCTATTAAGGCTGGATGAGGCAACACAGTAGGAGGAAAGGGTCAGAAATGCAGGTAACATAGAGATATCCCCTGCCTGACTGTTAGGAACCTTATAAGTCAAGCTATAAAACTGTAATATTTGGGCAGAGGGCCTAGGTCAGTCCTATGTGGGATCCCTGGCTGATTGTTCAGTCTCTCTGAGCCCCAATGAGCTGAGGTCACTTGATTCTGTGAGTTTTTGGGGGATGCCCTTGACCCTTCTGGCTCCTAAAATTCTTCCTTCCCCTCTGCTGTAGTATTACCCAACTACAGCTCAATGTTTGGTTGTTCTCTTCATCTATTTCCACCAGTTGCTTGGTGAAGCCTCTCTATCTGAGTTTTGAGGTAGATTTGTTCCAAGCAGCTAAAGGATACAGTGTTTAAAGTGAGATAGGCATTCGTGTATATTACATGGTTTGATAGTTTTTACTATATTGACACCCTGGTGAAGGAGGTGCCATTGTTGTCCTTAAAATTTTCAACAGTTCATTTGCAGATAAGAAAGTAGACCCCAAACGTTATTACATTTGACAAAGTCGTATGGCTGCAAAGAAGAGAAGCCAAGATTCAAGTTTAGTCAGGCTGTGTCAGATATGCTATGACTACAATGGTTTGTGTCAAAGAAGTCTATTAGAAATTTTTATTTCTCCAAATTGTCAGGATCCCATGCTGAGAAAGGAACCAAAAATAAACCATGCTGAAGAAATGTAGAGCTTTTCAAATATATGTTATAACAAGAAATTTCTTCTTAAACTTTCTCCCCTACCCCCCACACCACTGACATACACAAAACACTCTAATACAAATACTTAAAGTAATGAAATACCAGTTCTAATGTGTGCTTACATTCAGAGTCAGAGTGTGCCAGGAAAAACATGTGCTTCCCTCTGTGGATGGGTGTTAGTTCCTGGGCCTTAGTGTTGCCTCCCACTAACTCACTGTTATTACCAATAATTTGAATTTCGTCTCTTACTTCCATCCTTCAGCACTTCCTACAAAATGTGGGAAAGATAAAAAAAAAAAAAAAAAAAAAAAAACTGTCCAACCTGTCCTAGAGTTTCAGACATACAATACTGTGAAGAGTCTAGAAGTTGGGATGTAGGAGAGTTTCAGACATACAATACTGTGAAGAGTCTAGAAGTTGGGATGTAGGAGGCTGGACACTTGCCTAGGTCATGCCACTTAATGACTACATCATCTGATCAAGCCCTGATTATATTTCCTGTACAATGGGGTCAGCTTTTGCACTAGGGTAATACATAACCTTCTCACTCTCCTCCCACTTAAAAACTTATCGTACAGTACATAATGATGGGATACATTAGATTACAAAGGGAATGCACTCAGTGGTTCTAATGCATATTTACTTACCACTCAAAACTGTCTTTAGGTGGTGTTTAAAACTCTTTCTTTTTATTGTTCTGGAGTAGACAATCATACTATGAATTGAGTTATTTCTGTGGTCAGAGAATTTTATACCCACTCCTCTACTATTTTTTTTTTAAAGGTTTATTTTTAATCTATGTGTTCATAAGGGTGTCTGCATGCAAGCCATGTGCATGGGGGTGCCCATGGAGGCCAGAAGAGGGCATTAGATACCCTGGGAATGGAGTTCCAGGCAGTTGTGATTATTTAACATTTGTAGTTCATCCGATTATATCTGTCACTGCCTTTTTACTCATGGAAAACCTACTATAAAAGTCCAAACTCACAGACACACTTTGCTGAGATCCAAAAATTGAGGCGCTGATAGGAAATGTGAGACGACCACCCAAGATCTTTCTGAAAACCTTTCTAAAGTAGTCAGATTGGTAACAAGTCACCAGGAAGCAGACACAGTGTAAAACTGCCATGGAAAGGCTTCTTTGAAGAGTGTCAGTCAGTGCTTTCATGGGAAATTCTGATTGTGTTCCCTTCATTCCCAAATGGCTCGTACTTGGAAATAAATATATTTGATGAGTGTCCCTAGTAACTGTCTTCACAGCCTATAAATTTTTAGGAGATTATAAATTTAAGACAAATGAAATAAAGTTTTTATTTGATTTTTCTAAATTTGTTTCAATGTACACAATAGGGTACAAATTAAACTCAAAGTCATATGAAAAAATTTATTCATAATTTACACGATGATAAAGGACACAAACAGCTGAGCACAGAATGACAACACAGATCATAAACAGAAAACATCATGATAAACATAGTTATTAAACATTTTATAACAATGGACATTCATTTCTAGAATAGATTAAAAACTGGTTCAATTAGTATTGTTTAAAAATACAATCAAAGTAATTTTTAAAAATCTAAAAATAAAACACATTTTCATTTTCAATCAAGGGAGAACATCAGGGCACCAACATTCAAGTTAGAAATATTATCATTGAACGGGATTCATTAATATAACTGTATTATGAAATTACTGTTAAGATACTCTACTGTGAAAATGTCTATAAATATATTGAACAGCACAATGTCTGAGCACATGAGCTAATGACTTCAGAGACATGAGAAGAGATTTGAAGACTCAGATTACTAAATTATTACTTCTTTATGAGTGTCTGTTTATAATCTAATCACACCAAATTGCAGTCTTTCTGTTCCCTAAGGTGGTATAAGTTATTGCTTTCATTTGTTTTTCAGCAATTGTATGATACAAATGGTAAAAATGATGGAAAATAGGAAAAGAAGCCCTATAATCAATAATATTTAATCCATAGCTTTCTAAGGATTTCTGTGGCTTGTATCCATTTAAAAATATACTGATCAAATTATTTCTAAAAGAATGGTGACAAAAATTCAAATCAAAAGAAAATTTTAAAGGATTTTGTACTATGGACCACTATTTTAAGCCCCAATCAACGAATATATTTGAAAGAAAATTATGCTAAAAACAAAGTTAGGTCAAGTAAGAGGTAATTAATTATGCACTGTAGAAAAAAGAAATATAAAATATGTAACAACATATTTAAAGACGAGCAAAAGAGCTTGATGTATAATTTAAATTAGTTAATGTTACTTTTTATTATATAGTAAGAAACAATATCTCTTATCTTTCCACTTATGAAATAAAAATAAAAGCAACATTATTGATAATGATACAA
This sequence comes from Arvicanthis niloticus, assembly GCF_011762505.2. NCBI lineage: Eukaryota > Metazoa > Chordata > Mammalia > Rodentia > Muridae > Arvicanthis > Arvicanthis niloticus. The sequence continues at coordinate 45,363,551 of NC_047664.1, read as the reverse complement.
AAGAATTCAGCCTCTTTGAAAAATTGATATTTTGTTATTTTTTTCTCAAAATTCAACAAAGTGTGTTATGTCTATAGAATGGAACATTATTTGGTCATATGAAAGATGACATATTATTCCATATTACAATGTATATAAATCTTGAAAACACCGTATTAAAATTTAGCTACAAAACCCTATATGTTATGAGATTCCATTTGTTAAGGGCCCAGAATGAACATGTCCATAAACTATTAAATATACTCTCTTGAGTATACAGAAGAAAGGCAATAGAATGGCTGTTAACAGGAATGGAGTTTTTTGGAGGAAGTGAAATGGCTGAGAATAGAGCTGATACCTATGTGGAGAGCATCATGTGGTACCTTGGAGTACCACATCAATGCAAGTGGAACCTTTTAAGACTGTCACTCACCTAGGACAGCAATACGATTCAATAGTAATCAGAGAAGAAGAGAGAGAAGGGAACGCATCCTCCACATTTTTCTGAGAATACGGACTCTTGGAAGCCTTTCATGCCTTATGATGTGATGTATAAGTACACGTAGGGAAAAAACGACATCCTTTGAGAGGCTTTGGGCAGTAAGTTAAATGACTGTCAACAGGTTGAAAATACAAGTGAATAGGAATAAGAGGTAAGGCATGCTTTGAGTTTGAAGAAGTCAATAATTACTCATCACTGTCAACGTAAGCTCCAGCTTGAGGGTAGTAATACACCTGCCAAAGGCCAGGTGTTCTGGCTTTCCTCATCTGTGACTTGTAAATGGGTGAAACCTGGATTCAATTTGTAACAACCAGAAAGCTTGCCTCCCAGAAGCTTCTAGTAGGTTCTCTTTCTGTCTTCTCTGGATGGCTTAATTTTACTGTATGTATGAATTCTTGAGAAATGGGGTTGAGAATAATCCAGTGTGGAACAGACATTGGGAGGTAGCATTTTGACAGAGGATTTTTTTGTTGAAACTCAAAAGCACAGTTTACTGGTTTTAGGTGTGTGTTTACTTATCTCCCTAACATTGGTCAAGATTAAACTTAATGTCTCCTTCACCTGGTGTCAAACTTGAATTTTCTAGAGTGAAGACAAAAGCTATTGTCATATGTTGAAGCCATTAAATTTACACATTGTCACATTCAAATATTTAAATGAAAATAAAATGGACAATCTTTCTGTTTATGATAAATGAATATGGGCTTTGTTTGTAAATTTGTTTTTCTACCCACTTGGTTGCTTTTCCTTTAAAATAAAAGTAATCACCCGTGTGTGGTGTGTGTGTGTGTGTGTGTGTGTGTGTGTGTGTGTGTGTACGAGTGTGAGCACGTGTGTGTACACAGGGGTGAATATGACATGTTTGTGGAAGTCAGAGGACAACTTTTCAGGTCAGTTGTCGCCTTCCTCTTTGCTAAGCCCTGTCTGTGCTGCTGGGCTTCATACTGCAGTCTAGTTGACCCGAAGGATTCTGGGTGATTTTCCTGTCTCTCTTTCCCATCATCAAATAGAAATGCTAGGATTACAGATGTGCACAAACATATCTGCCTTTCTACAGGTGTTAGGGATTGCATATGTTTTAGAGATTTCTATATGTGTCATGGTTTTGTGGTTAGTACTTTTGCTAACAAATACTTTTTCCTAAATATCTCTTTGAACCTGATGGTGTCATCAGTGGGTCCGCAATGAATACTCCCTCTCTCTGATTCTCTCAAGGTTATTGCAATAATGCCATACATTAGCTAAACTGTCTTTTGGAATAAACAGTTTTTCTATGAAAACTTTTCTCATTAAATGATTTTTTTCATAAAGAAGAAGATTCATCATTCAATACAAAAACATCCTAGAACATAGCTTGTTTTATCCATGGAACAATAGCTGTCATGTTCACATTAATAGCACTTATTGCTGCCAAGGGGTTTGTACTTGGCAGGCACTAGCTAAGCAGTTCCATGTACTTTCTTAGTTAAAAATCACAGTAACATAACCATAGCAGAACCATTATCATCTCCATCTTACAGATGAGAAAATCATAGCGCACACTATGAATTGCACAAAATTGCAAATTTGGGAAATGACAGAATTAAAATTTGACCTCAGGGCTGTCTGCTTTTTGCATCTAAGTTTTGACCCCATGTACTGTATCAACTCTAAGGTGAGATCTATCTTCTGGGAATGAAGGAATTGTTGCAACGCTTGCTGTTGTTAGGATAATTTTCTCAACTACTCTCTTAAAGCACAGACAGGCACACATGGACATTATGCCCATTCTGTAGCTGATGTGACCAATGTTGACAGGAAAAGCACTCTCCATAAAAATGTGTATTAGGGACAGAAAATAGTAAAACAACAGGATTGCTCAACTCTGCATTTCAGCTAAGATCCTCAGACTGAAGATCATCTGTGAAAAAGTTGCAAAGGCATTGTCACTACATTGGTGTTCCTATATTAGCCCATTTTCAATCTCAGAGATACACATGGGAGGTGAATGTTTTGTTAGGAAGGAGCTTGGTAATGAGAATTCAAAAGACGTTGTCCTAAAGTGGAGCACTATACCTAAATTAAAAATCAACTATTGTAAAACTCAACAACAAAAAAAATTGAGCAGTTCAGCAAATGTAGTTTGTGATACAGGGGTTAGAATATTAGGCAATGAAATCAAAGTATAATTTAGTAATATAGTATAGCAAAAACTGATGATGTTGTTGCTTAATAATCATAGCACGTTAAGAGGGGTCTACTGAGAATGTATGCACATGCAAGATTGGGAGTTTTCGAATTATATCTTTCCCTCTCTTCTCTTCTCCTTTCCTCTTTCTTCTGGTCTCTTTCCATTTCTTCTTCTTTCTAAATACTTGTAATAAAGTAGCTTAGTTAAGAGAAAGAAAGAAAGAAAGAAAGAAAGAAAGAAAGAAAGAAAGAAAGAAAGAAAGAAAGAGAGAAGCTTCAGGACAAAAAAGAGCAAAGGGAAAAGCATAGTATATTCTTTTTCTCCCTGTGTGTGTGTGTGTGTGTGTGTGTGTGTGTGTGTGTGTGTTTCATCTGTGACAAGAGGATAATAACACTTACCTCAAATGCATGGGAATTAAGTGGGATACAATGGTCAGTGCACCTCACAGCAGATAGACACCTGAGTGGATTTCTACATATGCTCCTTTTTTTGTTCCCACTGTGTCTCTTTTCTTCTTAATCTACTTTTGTTCTAAGAAAGGGGACCTTTTAGTCAATAATAAGAATTCCTAAAGCAATTTACTGATTGAAAAAAATCTGAAAGAAAAAAACCCCAAATCTATGTGGAGGTAAACAATCTTGCATTGTGATAGTCTTGATGAAGTCTCTGTGTGCGTGTGCATGTGCGTGTGCGTGTGCGTGTGCGTGTGTGTGTGTGTGGCTGTCTGTGTGCATGCAGATTCCATTTCAGTGGACAGTTCTGGACTCAGCCTGCTCCCTTTGAATAAAGCAACTGGAGAGTCCTTAAAGTATCAGCCAGTATCCACACGTTTATCTGAGAGCTTAGGTGGGAGCTAAGAAAATAAACACTGTGAATGTGTTTGGCTTTAGAATGGGAGGCACCGTGTACGTGTACCCCCTTTTCTACTTGTGGAGTCCCTGCTGACGCCTTACAGCCTGGGATATTAGCAGGCTTGAGCCTAGACCCGGAGTAGATGGGGAAGGTGTAGGGTGTTTGTACAGCTGAGAACAAGATGAAAAACCCCAGGTTCCCTCTCACACCCCATTAGACCCTGGAGTCCATGGAGTGTTGCACTCAACACATAAACACTCTGCTTAGGGAAGCCCCGGCTGGGGTGTGAGAGGGCGAGGCACAGTCTTCTACAGGAACAATGGCATCTCTGTGAGGAGGCAGGCATCCTCACTGGGAGCGCCTTGGTCTGGGACGCATTAATCATTGCTTCTACCTTGTGCATTTCAGTAAACCCCAAGGCCTTTAGGGATCAATAAAGAAACAACAGGTAAGGAGATACCTAATCAGAAAATAAACACTGAGGGCCATGGTTTCCACTCACTCTTTCCTTCTCAATAGAAGTAGACTGGGAGGAAAATGGAATTTGGAATAAGGCAGGCCCATCATGGCTGAGTTTGCCATCGTTGACAATTGATAAAGCTCCCTTACCTTCATACCTTTGCCCACTATGGCTCATTTGCCCAGAATATTCTTCAACCAGGCATACTGTCTTTTGGTAGATGGCTGCTTAGCTTTCTAGCATAAGAATTTTCTACATGCTTGCCTCAAAGGAGTTAATTTTTTATCTTGGATGCATGCTGAGTTATTTCCCTGCTCAGTGTTCCCATGCTGTGAGGAAACTAATTTTAAAGTGCTCTTCCTTCATTAGAATTCCTGTGTCTGCACTGGTCTCAAGTTTCTACATAGATAAACATGTGCTTCCACTGCTGAGATGATTTGAGCTGAAAGACAATGTTTCATTTATTTCCAGAGTCTTTTTTTTATTAGTAGATCTACCATTGTACTCATTTTGTTTTTAGTATTATATGTTAAGTGGCTCTATTTATACTAAAATAATAACTGCTCAATATTAATGGATGTGACTTTTCTCAGAAACAGAATCTTGGTCATGGTAACCAATGTACTTTAAGGTGATAACAGATAATGACAACTGAATCCAGTGATTGATTGTATACTTTTTCTTTTCAGTGCAGTAGATTTAACCTAGTATCTTGAATACTTGAATATGTGAGATAAGTGTTCTACACTGATATATATATATATATATATATATATATATATATATATATAATCTCCAGGCTATAAACTAGAGCATGTGTGGCTCCCAAAGGTAAATGATTTTAGAGGACATTTGGTTAAAACTGTAAGTTGGTCTTTAACAAAAAGTCTTCACATCATTTCATTACAGACACATCCTTGAATAGGATTGAGAGACTGAGAGACCATGGACACTTCTTGCTTTCTTTTTGTTTCCTGTCCATAATGTGACTCTTTCTTCTCTGCCCCATATTCTTCTGCTGTGATAACCCACTTCACATGGGACATAAACAATGGGAAAAATCATACATGGAGTAAAATCATTAAAGATATAAACAAAATGATCTTCTTTATTTAAAAGTTAAATATCTTATAGTTACAACTGTGGGATGGTGACTAACATAACTATGGCCTTGTAAGAGGGAAAAAAAAATTAAAGAAGAAACCTGCATGGGAGGAAGTCATGTTAGGGAAGGTGGAGGTAGAAACTAGAGAAGTGTAGTTACCAGCTAAGCAGCAGCCCCCAGGAACTGGAAAGAAGTAAGGGAGGGTCCTAAACCTTCTAGTGTACCATGGCTCTGCTAACATTCTCATATACTTCACTTCTAGAGTAGTGGTTCTCAACCTTCCTAATATTGTGACATAATTCGATACAGTTCCTCATGATGTGGTGACCCACAACCTTAAAATTATTTTGTTGCTACTTTATAACTGTAATTTGGCTACTGTTGTGAATCATTATGTAAATATCTTATATGCAGAATATCTAATATATGATCCAGTGAAAGGGCTATTTTTAACCTCCAAATGAATTTCAACTCATAGAGAACTGCTGTTCTAGACCTTGCAGGAATAATATATGTATCAAAAATTACAGCTGGGCCAATATTGGAAGTTCTGTGAATGGCTTTGCATTGTCTTAACTTGATGAACATTTTGACCTTTACTTTCTTTTTAAGTCTTTCCCTGATTTATAAAACTAGACTATGAGTTAATATTTCCCTTTGTAAAGGAGTCTTCCAAATAGCCAACATAACTGCTGGAGACTCCCATAGTTGAAGCAACAGCCGCAATGACTTTTGTATACACTAAAGAGTTCTCTTCTCTTGCCACAGCTATATCCCAGTGCATTAGAGTTTACTGTTGCTAACACCGTCTTCAGGCACAAAAAGACAGGGCATGTTCTTATATTAAAATCACTAATGTAATGTAATCTAGGAAAGGAGTAAATTTCCAAACTCTATGGACACACTTGTCTTAGAGTGTCATGTTGCCTAATGTTTCTCTCCTATCTTGGCTTCCAGTAGATCATCTTTTCTTAGGACCGAACTAACTTAATTTCTTTCTTTCTTTCTTTCTTTCTTTCTTTCTTTCTTTCTTTCTTTCTTTCTTTCTTTCTTTCTTCTATCTCTCTTTCTCTCCCCCTCTGTCTCTGTCTCTCTCTGTATCTCTCTCTCTCTCTCTCTCTCTTCTTTCTTTCTTTCTTTCTTTCTTTCTTTCTTTCTTTCTTCTATCTCTCTTTCTCTCCCCCTCTGTCTCTGTCTCTCTCTGTATCTCTCTCTCTCTCTTCTTTCTTTCTTTCTTTCTTTCTTTCTTTCTTTCTTCTATCTCTCTTTCTCTCCCCCTCTGTCTCTGTCTCTGTCTCTCTCTCTCTCTCTCTCTCTCTCTCTCTCTCTCTCTCTCTCTCTCTTCTTTCTTTCTTTCTTTCTTTCTTTCTTTCTTTCTTTCTTTCTTTTAAACTACAAAGTTTATTTTCCTCCTGGTCCACCCTCCAACTGTTTCACATCCTACACCTCCTCATCTTCCTGTCTCCACGATGATGTCCCCCCTCCACTCCCACCCCACCAGACCTCTAAACTTCCTGGGGCCTCCAGCCTCTTGAGGAGGTTTAGGTGCGTCATCACTGATTGAGCACAGATTCGGCAGTCTTCTGCTATATATGTGTTGGGAGCCTCATATCAGCTGGTTTATGCTGCCTGGTTGGTGGTCCAGTGTTTGAGCGATCTCAGGGGTCCAGGTTAATTGAGACTGCTGGTCCTTTTACAGGGTCATCCTCCTCCTCAGCTTCTTCCAGCTTTTTCCTAATTCAACCACAGGTGTTAGTAGCTTCTGTTCATTGGTTGAGTGCAAATATCTGCATCTGACTTTTTCAGCTGCTTGTTGAGTCTTTTGGAGAGCAGTCATGGTAGGTCTCTTTTTGTTAGCACTCCATAGCCTCAGTAATAGTATCAGGCCTTGGGACCTCCCCTTTGATCTTGATCCCACTTTGGGCCTGTCACTGGACCTTCTTTCCCTCAGGCTCCTCTCTATTTTCATCCCTGCAGTTCTTTCAGACAGGAACAATTATGGGTCAGAATCTTGACTGTGGGATGGCAAGCCCCTCCCTCTCCTGATATCCTGTCTTCCTGTTGGAGGTGGGCTCTGTAACTTCACTCTCCCTACTGATGGGCATTTCATCTAGGGTCCCTCCCTTTGAGTCTTAAGAGTCTCTCACCTCCCAGGTCTCTAGTGCATTATGGAGGATCCCCCCCCCACTTCCTACCTCCTGAGGTTACCTATTTCCATTCTTTCTCTTGGCCCTCAGGGCTTCAGTCCTTTTCTCTCACCCAATACCAGATCAGGTGCTTCTCTCACCCCCTGAGCCCCTGTCCAATTCCTTCCCTAGTCCATCCCTCCCTCTTCACTTGTGATTGTTTTCTTCTCCCTCCCAAGTGTGACTGAGGTGTCCTCACTTGGTCCCTTCAGCTTATTGACCTTTTTGAGCTCAGTGGACTGTATCTTGGGTATTCTGTATTTTTTTATTGGCTTATATCCACTTATTAGTGAGTATATACCATGTATGTCCTTTTGGGGCTGAGTTACCTCACTCAGGATGATATTTTCTAGTTCCATCTATTTGCCCACAAAATTCAGGATGTTCTCATTCTTAATAGCTGAGTAGTATTTCATTATGTAGATGAATCACATTTTCTGTATCCATTCTTCTGTCATGGGACATTTGGGTTGTTTCCAGCTTCTGGCTCTTACAAACTATGAACATAGTAGAACATGTGCCCCTGTGACATGGTCGGCCATCTTTTGAGTATTTTCTCAAGAGTGGTATTGCTGGGTCTTCAGGAAGATCTATTTCCAATTTTCTGAGGAACCTCTGGATTGATTTCTGGAGTGGTTGTGAATGGCACCTCATGAAACTGGAAGCTTCTCTAAGGCAAAAGACATAACCAATAAGACAAATTGGCAACCTACAGATTGGGAAAATATGTTTACTAACTCCACATCCAATAGAGGGCTAATATCCACAATTTATAAAAAACTCAAGAAGCTGACCACCAAAAAACCAAACAACCCAATCAAAAAATGGGATATACAACTAAACCCAGAATTCATGACAGTGGAATTTTGAATGACTGAAAAACTCCTAAAGAAATGTTTAAAGTCCTTAGTGATCAGAGAAATGCAAATCAAAACAATCCTGAGATTCAAAACTCTTATTTCTAGTCTGATTTTTCTTGGGCATTTTCTGGATTGTTATGCTTTTTTTCTGGACTTATACTTTTGGATGACAGAAATCTAACTGTTTTCTTTTCTTTTTAAAAACCAGATATACTTTTCTTAACTCAGTTCATCTTACCTGATAATTGTATAACTATTTATTTTTTGACAAATCGCATAACTGGACTATTGATCCAACTTTTTAACTTTGTCAGAACTGAAGAGCAGCTAGAAAGATAGATTAAATATCTCATCTCCCTGGAATGGTCAAAATCAAAATGTTCCATACTTTATTACTGCAGACTGTCATTTTAGCATGCCACTATAAGGCAATGACACCACCATGCAGTAGCAACCCACGCCATAATTGTGGACATCATGTTGGATCGTTCATTTTGTCATCCTATGAATAATCAATAGTGGAGCTCCAAGAATTCCCCCTTCTTAACTCCACTGAATTGTTATCTCCTTGTTCCACCTTAATTCATCACTTCTCATCTTTTTTTTTTTTTTTCTGAAATATATTCCTTTCTAGTCAGGTTGGTACCACACTGCTTCCAACACACTCATTTGTCTATTGCAGCCAGAACAAATTTTGATAAAGGAAGACCAGTTTAACATGTTTTCCAGAATAATAAATAGTTCAGGACTTAGCTACCATAACATGTCCTTCTGTTCATTTTCTCTTCTCTACCACCCTGTGACTTTCCTTCTAACCATGTACATTATGATTCAAATACATCTAGTTCTTCTAGTTTCCCAATGATAATATGCCTTTATGTATACATGTATGTATGTATGTATGTATGTACTCATTTTACATCCCAATAATAGCCCCCATACCTCGTTTTTCCCTGTCCCACCCTCACATAACCCTACTCCAATTTCCCCCTTTTCTTCTCCTCAGAGAAGGAAGACCCCCCCCCCCATGGGTATCTATCTGCCCCGGCATATCAAGTCTCCATAAGCCTAAATACATCCTTTCCCACTGAGGTCAGACAAAGCAACCCAGTTAGAGAAAGGGGATCCAAAGGCAGGCAATAGAGTCAGAGACAGCCTCTGCTACAATTCTTAGGGGACCCACATGATGACCAAGAGAAACATCTGCTACAAAACAGTAGGAAGGCTATGTCCAGCCCATGAACACCCTTTCATTGGTGGCTTAATCTCTCAGACATCCTTGGGTCTAGGTTGACACTGAAATTATTCTTTTGGTGCCCTTGACACCTCAGGCTATCTCAATTCTTCCTCCAAGTCTTCCATAAGTCACCCCAAGATCTGCTTAATGTTTGGCATCTGTGGGTTTCTGCATTTGTTTCCATCAGCTGCTGGATGCAGTCTCTTAGAAGACAGTTATGCTGTGTTTTTCTCTGCTAGCACAGCAGAGTATCATTAATAGTATCAGGATTGGCTTTCTCCCATGGGATGGGTCTCAAGTTGGGCTAGTCATTGGTTAGTTGTTCCCCCAGTCTCCGTCCTAGCTTTATTCCTGTAAATCTTGTAAGCATAACAAATTTTGGTTAAAAGGATTTGTAGGTGGGTTAGTGTCCCCCTTCTTCCACTGGAAGTCCTGCCTGGCTATAGGAAGTAGCCATTTCACTCTCTATATCCACAGCTGCTAGGAGTCTCAGAAAGAATCATTCCAATAAACTCCTGGGAGCCTCCCCTGTCTCAGGTCTCTGACTTGTCCAAGAGATTCCACCCTCTATAGCTGATTTCTGTTTTCCTTCCCAAAACTTTTCACACCTTCCCACTCATCCCCACCCCAGTTCTCCTCCTCACCCAGTTCCTTCTCTGTTTCACTTCTGCCTTCAATGTCTAGTTTATATTCCATTCTGAGTGAGATTCAAGCCTCCTACCTTGGGTCCTCTCTTTTACTTAGCTCCTTTAGATAACATAGTTAGTTATCCTTTACTTTATGGCTAATGTCCACTTATAAGTGAGTACATACCATGTATGTCATTCTGGGTTTGGGTTATTTTACTCAGGATGGTATTCTCTTTTTTTTCCATTGTATAAAGCCCATGTGTACTTTTAATGATAATTTTGTTAAAACTTTTAGAGCACATCAAGAATTATTATTACAGAGAGTAAAATTCACATTTCAGAAAATGAAACAACTTTATCTCTATGATGTAACAAAGAGAATGCATTTTCTGAGAAAATAGTACATTGTTATGTGCTGAATGATATGAAGATTCCATATGTCCGTGCAATATAATAGATCTTCTAATTTAAGAGCACAAAAATCCAGACAAACACAACAGAAGAGTATGACCTTACAGCTTTGACAGCTTTCTTTGGAAACTCACTCTACTCTTTGGCTTGTATGAAGAGATTACAAAGCACCTTGTGGTCATATCCACCACCCACTCAGCTGTCTCTCTTTCAAGTGCATAGTCAGAAGACTAGAGGAAAGCTTCTCAGCATAGCCCTGAAGAGCAACCTCTGCTAAAGCAGCTCTGACTTCTTTAGCCTAGCTGTTTCTACAAGAACCCTTGGACTCAGAGCAAATGCGGATGGGAAATGTGCTCATCTACAGCTGTGGTGTGTAGTCCCCTAGGGTAACGTTGCTAGACACTGGATCCTCAGGGTTTTAACCCTCCCTAGGATGGTATTCTCTAGTACCATCCATTTGCCTGTAAATTTCGTGATGTTCTTGTTTTTGATAGCTGAATAATATTTCATTGTGTAGCTGTACCATTTTTCTTATCTGTTCTTTGGATGAGTGACATATTGTTTGTTTCTAGTTTCTGGAAATTACAAATAAGGCTGCTATGAACATAGTTGAGCAAGTGTTCTTGTGATATGGTGGAACATCTTTTGGTTATATGTCTAGGAATGACATAGCTGAATCTTGAGGTAGACTTGTGGTAGATCGTATTCCCACAATTTTCTGAGAAACCACAAAATTGATTTCCAAAGTGGTTGTATTAGTTTGCACTCTCAACAGCAATGCAAAGGTGTTTCTTTTGTTACACATCCTCCCCAGCATATGCTGTCACTTGAGTTTTTGATCTTAGCCATTCTGACATGTGTAAGATGGAATCTCAGAGTTGTGTTGATTTCCATTTGCTCATAAATAAGGACTTTAAAATTTTCTCTAAGAGCTTCTTAGCCATTAGAGAGTCCTGTGTTGAGGATTCTATTTTTAGCTCTATACCCCATTTTAAACTGGGTTATTTGGTTGGTTGATACCTAATTTCTTTAGTTCTTTATATATTTTGGATATTAGTCCTCTGTCAGATGTAGGGTTTGTGAAGATCTTTTCCCATTCTTTAGACTCTTTTTTTTCTTTTTATTTATTTATTTATTTATTTATTTATTTATTTATTTATTTGGTTTTTCTAGACCAAATCAAATACAGAGGGTTTCTCTGTATAGCTCTGGCTATCCTGGAACTCATTCTGTAGAGCAGGCTGGCCTCGAACTCAGAAATCTGCCTGCCTCTGCCTCCCAAATGCTGGGATTAAAGGCGTGTGCCACCACCGCCCGGCCATTCTTTAGACTCTTGTTTTGTCCTATTGATGATGTTCTTAGGTTTGAAGAAACTTTCTAATTTTAAAAAGTCCCATTTATTAACTATTGATCTAGTGCCTGAACTATTGGCAGTGTTCAGTCACTCTACCACAGAGTAGGCAGATTAAGTGATAAGAAAACTTGACTGTGTATTAGTAAGGCCTAGCTTTTGAGTCACAGAATATACAAATGCTGAATAAGCCAAGAACATCAAAGAGATTGGGCTTCTTACCTCTGGACCTTCACCTGCACAGACTGAGAGTTCACAACTGGAATTGAAATTTGTAAGCTTGACTTTTGAAATAATGAACTATAATAGTTAGCCTATCTTGCTTTTCTACTCATTTGTGAGTCAAACTAGAAGTGTCCTTAAGCCTAAACACTTACCAGTCAGGGGCATCACTACATAAATTAACACTATAAGAAAACTGGAGAGAAACTCAAAGCTTCTTTCAAGTCCCAAAGCGTTCTATATAAAGAATGTGTGTGTGTGTGTGTGTGTGTGTGTGTGTGTGTATACCTCAGTGCTAATCTGGTAAGTAAATTGACCCAGTAAAAAGACAGTATTAAAAGCTCAGGATGTGGTGTCAGCTAGAATTTCTTTAGTGGGGCCAAGTCCCCTGCATTATCCTGGTTGGGGTTCCAAAAATATCCCATTGCTCAAATTTAAAATAAATAGATTCTTAAGCTCTGTTGTTTTAGACAACACTGTGAGAGGGTCAGGATGAGTAGCTGAGATGGCCAGGGACACTTCTCCAGTGAACATTTCATCAGTGTAAACCAAAGGTTGGGGATAGCCTGGGCACATACCTCACCTTCTACCCTGCAAATCCAGTTGATATTGTATGTAAGTCTCGTCCTGTACCCACTTTTTTTAGGAATAAAAGTGCAGAGTTTGCCAGATAGATCATCTTTATACTGACAAAGTTGGAGTCTGAGAGGTTTAAATGAATGGATAATACTGAACTAGCACTAAAAGACTAAAAGCTGATTTAGATCAAGGCCTTAGGAAGGAGCTTGGGAAAACCCAAAACATATCTGACAGCAAAGGCTAAACATGTAAGCCCATTGAATACAGGAAAGCACAGTGCAGATTTCAGTATTCTTTGTACACATAGAAAATTACTGAAGAAATTGGAGATCAGGAATCCAATGTTTACACCAGAATTCTGCTTTTATTCCTATAAAATAAGAAAATCTAAATTCTCAAATGAGCCTTTGAGGCCTGAGTGGATCAATTCTGCCCCATTTAGTGTATCTCTATCCTGAAGGCTAAATTCCTTCTACCAGTTTCTTCCTACTCCTTTGAATAGCCATTGGTTATGCTCTACCATAGAGGCTCTGGTGAGCATCCATGCTTTCTCATTTTGAGCTTCAATTCCAAATATGTAGCTACCCCAGATTTTTTAAATTTACCACCTTCCTTCTTTTTCTGATCCCATATATATCATTTTTTGAGTTGTTGTGTGCTTCTTATAGTAGCTTAGATGAGAAAACCGTGGTAGACAGAAAGAGAAAATGCATCTTCTTCAGTCTTACATATACTGCTATAATTATGGGCTTATGCTTGCTTATCTACAGGAACTAGGAGCAATATGTCTTTAGTTCTTTATCACAGCATTCTCAGTTGATTGCTGTGCAACTACCCCCAAGTTTCTTAACCTGTTCTTATCTCTCTTTCTTTCATGTCCTTTTAACCAGCGCTTTCTGTCTAGTATTCAGTCCTATATGAGTCACCTAGCTGTTGTTAATGCTTCTCAAATCTTCCTCAGAAATTCTTGTCATGTTGTTACATCATAAAAAGAGGTCTAGTCTCTTCCCTCTGTGTATCTGCATGTGAGCCTTGGCTAATTGTATTCATTAAGTAGATCTGGAAGCTGACTAAAATTTCTAGGAAGGAAGAAGAAAAGGCATGGCCAAAACCTATACAATAGGGTTACGGAAAGGGAAGAGGACCATTTAGAGTGGGAACAAACACGAAGAGTGTAGATTTTAGTTTGTCATATGTAACTGGAAAAGGGGTAGTCCAGTAGATGTATACTAACTTTAGAAAACTAGAGAATACAGTAGCTTCTGTGCTAAATAAACTAGAAAGCTAAAATGTAAGCTCATAGAACAGAGGAAATCACAGTCCAAGTTTTTGTATTCTTTGTATACATAGAAAATTGCTTAATAGATTGGAGACCAAGAACCCTGCATTTATACCAGGAATCACTTTTCTTCCTATAAAATAAGAAAATTTGAGGATACGGTCTTCTTAGACCCACTGAACTTCAGGTCTGTATGTGGCAATAAGTAAATATTACTGAATGAAGTTATGGGAAATACTCTCCTAGTGCTTGTAGATAAAATATCTCTGAGAGTTCTGAAACAGGTTCCTTAATGAGAAGAGATGTATTTGAGCAGCCATGGAGTCAAATGTCTGGCTCCAAAGAGCAAGTTACTAATGTTCTCTGACCTGGGGCTCCACTCTGCCAAGTAAATAACAAAGATGCTATATAAGCAGGAGGCAGTTCTCATGGTGAACATGAAAGCCCAGGAGCTGTACTCTACCACATTATGGGCAGTTTATGGAGCACATCAGATCATAATATGAGACAAATTGGCACTGGGGATTCCAGTGGCTGCAAGCCAAGTGGACCACCAAAGTAAGAGAAATAAAGGGGTTGCCAGAAGGATAACTCTCCTCAGCTCAGCATACAGACTCTACTTCTACAAAGTATTCCTTTAGCTTGATTCCTATGCCATGGTCCATGACAATTTCCAACTGTTAAAGACATACTGACATTCTTTCTTTCCTTTTTTATTTATTATATATATTTATTATTTTATTATATTATATTATATGTATATTATTATATTTATATATTATATTTCTTCATTTGTTATATATATACATATGCATATACACGTATGCATGCACACACACACACATATATATATATATATATATATATATATTTGCCAAAGGTAAATGTTAGGCAATATCATAGGCACAGGGGTGAAGGTGGTGAAGGAAACCCTGCATGGTTTCTGAACAAATGAAGCATAGAGTCAAATACAGAAGAGGAAGGTAATACACTATGAGAGCACTAGCTAGAGGAACTAACCTTCTTATGAGGTGCCTCCTTGACCTCAAACCAAAGCCCAAATCAACATGAGTTTAGTTACAGGGATGTATAGGCCTAAAAACAAAATGCATGATGAACACAGAATACAATTATGAGGAGAAAGACTATGCCTGTATAGGGATATTCATGCACAAGATTAAAGGCCAGAGAGATAACAACTTTTTATGCTGCAAGAAAAGAAGAGAAACAGACCACTAAAACCTTGTCAGAAGTTCATTTTTCTGTGCTATAATAAAATACCTAAGGCTGGGTAAATTTCTAAAGAGGTTTGTTTGTGATGTTATAGTGTTAATGGCACATTTAAGGAAAAAAGGAAGACAGAGTCAGAATGCAGGCCCCACCTCCTGAATGCCACTCAATGATGACCGAGTTTCTAGTACATAAATCCTTGGGAAATGAACCACATATGAAATATGCAATCTTCCCTTGACCCTATGACTTACAACTTCCAAGAGACATAACTAGTCATGTAAATTCTAACAGCCCAAAGCCATGCCAGCACAGTCATGAGTCCCAGCCCAAAGCCTTCTCTGAAATTTAGATATCTCTGACTGTGATTTATTTCTAGGATACTATAGAATCATAGAGGAGGAGTAAATACTAATATTTAAAACTGAGAATATAAAGGTAAAAAGCAATCATACAGAGCTTAAAACAAGACCAAAAGCTAGCCAAGCAGGCATTGATTAAACCTTAAAGATCGATGGCAAATTTTGAGAAAAAGTGGATGCCCCAAGACCCAGGGAACCTCGCTCTATAGGTTTGCTCTTTATGTCCTTCTGTTTGTTTATAATAAAAATATAAATTCGTCTCTCCTCTTCCATTTCTTGATTTTAACCCCCACCCATAGCCCCTCGCTTCAGTCTCTTCCATGTCCTCACCTTCTTTCTCTCAAATTCAAATATGTATATGATGTATATGTATGATTTCAAAAGTGAAAGAATGCCATTAGATAACCAATTAAGAGGCTTTTCCTTGGAGAATGGTAAATATCGCCCTCTCAGCGGTAGTTGTCAGTTTCCTGTAGTTTTCTTTTGGGGGGAAGCATTAGATGTCTACTATTCATGTTATCATGTCTATTGACTTCGTCATTGTTTATTTATTGCTTAGGCAGCCATATTTTTGTAGCTTCCCTGTTGTTTTTAGGACACAGGATCACACAGCAAACATCCTGGTCTTCTGTTTCTTACAATCTCTCCATAGCCTCTTCTGTATTGTTCCCTGAGCCTTCAGTGCAGGAGTTATATTACAGATGTATCTATTCACTGAGTATGAGGACCTCAAATTCAGTTGTTCAACTGAGTTTTGGCCACTTGTGGTGCAAAGAGAAACTTCTTTGAGGAGGCAAAACAACATTTATCTGTGGGTATATGTGTAAATGTTAGAATGCAGTTAAGAATTGAGCTGTTCTAGTAAACTGGTGATACTAGGTTCTTCTGTAAGACCTATGGCATCATTAGCCCCAGATAATTAGGTAGGTTTTCAGTACCAGGCATGGTATTCATTCTATCTAATGGGCACACAAGGGAGTTGTTGGTTGGTTGTGATGAATTCCACTCTTGGTACCTTTAAAACTATTGTGCTGTGCTTGACATTGTTATGATTCATAGGTATCAGAGTTGGGTAAAAAAATTAATTAATTAATAATTAATTTTCTCATTTCATTGTTTGCTTAGCACCTTTTGGTCAAATGAAATCTAGTCCTGAAATAGGAGAATAGAATAGAAAACCCCTATCCCACCATTCTTTCTTTTTGCTTTTATACAATTTTTTAAAAATGTAATCAAGGGCTTTATAAGTTTGGTAATGTTCAATAACAAGATGCTCATACAATCAGAAGTGTACCTCAATACCCAACCTAGATACATCAACTGTCTTTGACTGGCAGAAACAGGGGAACATCCACCTTCAGGTTCTTCTCTGTCTCTGTCTCTCTCTCTTTCTTTTCTCTCTCTCTCTCTCTCTCTCTCTCTCTCTCTCTCTCTCTCTCTCTCTCTTCTAGCTCCTCCTCTCCTATTCCTCCTCTCTTTACTCTTCCTCTTCTTCTCCTTACTCCTCCCACCTTAGCTTCTTCTACATATCACCCTACCTGTTAAAATAAAACTTTTCTCTCAAAATACAATTAGAGCATAACTATACCAATTTGTGTCAGTAAGGTGCAAGATAGACCCAATACCCAGTCCATCATTTGTTGAGTAAACAGAACCTCTGTCATTTCTCCTAACCAGAAGACTTAGTTCTGAGCCTGGCTTTTTTGTTGGCTTTAGAATAAATGTCAGCTGAAAACCATCCTCTCAAATCTTTTCTCTCAAAGTAAATAGCCAGGATTGGCTGTGAGACTATAAGTCTTCAACCCCGTCAGAAATCCAGAATGACTGAGTTAACTGAAATTATGGGAAGCACAAAGCATAGCTTCTAAAACTTAGCCAATTTATAGCGACCACTGAACACCTGGATAGTCCCTATACTACAAACCATTGGGGCATCTGATCTTCAGCCTTCTGGCCCAGGATCATCTGACAGACCTTAGTGCTGCAGAATTATTAAGGGCTGATTACTCTGTCTTGGCAGATATAATCATTTGACTATTATGCAAGTATGTCCTTTTCTGGACAGTGATTTATCTGTAGATGGAAAGAGGCAATTCTTGCATAGTGGCTAACTCACCACAACTGGAGTAACTCCAAAGATGCTCAATTTCTTCTTAGAATCCATGACAGAAAGCTGTCAGGAACAGACAGGTCTCTAATCAAAATGAACATTAATACAGAAATGTTTGTAACGTCAATTCTGTGGATTTCTGATGTTTTGAAAACCAACTATTTATGTAAGGCAATCTGGACTGTTGTCTGTTAACTCTTCTCAGCTATTTCTAAATAAAATATAGAAAACACCCTAACAATAAACTCAGAACCATGAATTTTCTATAGGCCCTAAACTAACAGGCTAACCATCTCAAATCAGTTAAAAAAGTTAAAGGACTGGGTCTAAGCTTTGGATTCCTTAATGTGTTATGTAGGCACAATGCCTATGAGAGTAACAATATTAATCTCACATTTATATCAATAAGAAGCTCATAGCAATGCAAACCTTAAATTTGAAATCAAAGTAAATTTTGTACCATTTAAGAAATAATAACTTCATCTTAATAACAATTATACAGATTTCTACCAGTAAGTTATGGCTATGCAATAAATCTTAGCTATTCCTCCCTGTTCCAACAAAACCACTACTTTCCCCTAGAAAGGCAGCCCAATATTAATCACCTCAGTCCCTAAGCCCAGAGAATAGGCATGCCGACTCTTCATTAACTTCTTCAAGCTGATTATGGGCATTGAGATATTAGAAGAGGGGCAGGGGGAAGAGTAAATTGATAAACCTCTGACACTGTGTCTTCACTGCATTCAGCTGGAATTCCAGGACATCAGAGATTCAAGCAGGTCTGCTCAGCTTGCCTGATGAGTAGATACACCAAGGCTGTGTATTCTGCAATATACAATTCTCAAAACAAATTTTAGTAACAAGATAATGTTTTGTTTGAATTCTGGAATCTAGTCTTCTGGCAACCTGCCTCTGTCATGTCTAATTCACATAATTCTGGAAGTTTCTATGAGGGTGTGTCCCCACCATCCTCCCATTCCCACCTTATTGCTCTTGAATTCCCCAACACTAGGGAATCTAAACTTTCAGACACCAAGTCCCTCCACTTCCACTGATGCCTATCCACTTACCCTATCCCCCCTCTTCCTATTACTATGAGGGTGTGCTCCCCCATCCTCCCATTCATTCCTGCCTCTCTGCTCTTATAATTCCCCAAAACTAGAGAATCCAAATTTTCAGGTATCAAGGCCATCTACTATCAATGATGCCTGGCAAGGCCACCGTCAACTACCTATACAGGTGGAGCCATGAGTCCCTCCCTTTGTGTTCTCAGGCTGGAGAATTTAGAATGGCTACTCCAGCTTGTTTCTTAGCTTGTTTCTTAGCTTGTTTTTTGCTTGAAAAATTGTTTTCCAGCTTTTTACTCTAAGGTAGAGTCTGTCTTTGTCACTAAGGTGGGTTTCCTGTATGCAGCACAATGCTGGGTCCGGTTTATATATCCAGTCCGTTAGCCTGTGTCTTTTTATTGAGAAATTGAGTCAATTGAAGGAACAGTGATTGTTGCTTCCTGTTATTTTTGTTATTAGAGATGGAATTATCTTTGTGTGGCTATCTTCTTTTGGATTTGTTGGAAGACGATTTCTTTCTTGCTCTTTCTAGGGTATAATTTCCCTCCTTGTATTGGAGCTTTCCTGCTATTATCCTTTGTAATGTTGGGTTTGTGGAAAGATATTGTATAAATTTGGTTTTGTCTTGGAATATCTTGGTTTCTCCATCTATGGTAATTGAGAGTGTTGCTGGGTATAGTAGTCTGGGCTCGCATTTGTGTTCCCTTAGTGTCTATATGACATCTGTCCAGCATCTTCTAGCTTTTACAGTATCTGATGAGAAGTCTGGTGTAATTCTGATAGGTCTGCCTTTATATGTTACTTGGCCTTTCTCCCTTACTGCATTTAATATTCTTTCTTTGTTTTGTGCACCTGGTGTTTTGATTATTATTTGATGGGGGTTATTTCTTTTCTTGTCTTGTCTATGGCGTTCTATAGGCTTCTTGTATGTTTATGGGCATCTCATTCTTTAGGTTAGGGAAGTTTTCTTCTATAATTTTGTTGAAGATATTTATTGGCCCTTTAAGTTACTGGAATCTTCACTCTCATCTATACCTATTATCCTTAGGTTTGGTCTTCTCATTGTGTCCTGGATTTCCTGGATGTTTTGTGTTAAGAACTTTTTGCATTTTGCATTTTCTTTGATAGTTGTGTTAATATTTTCTATGGTATCTTCTGCACCTGAGATTCTCTCTTCTATCTCTTGTATTCTGTTTGTGATGCTTGCATCTAAGACTCCTGGTTTCTTTCCTAGGTTTTCAATCTCCAGGGTAATCTTCCTTTGTGATTTCTTGATTTTATGTCCTGGATGGTTTTGTTCAATTTCTTCACCTGTTTGGTTATGTTCTCTTGTAATTCTTTAAGGCATTTTTGTGTTTCCTCTTTAAGGGCTGCTACCTGTTTACCTGTGTTCTCCTCAAATTCTTTGAGAGTGTTATTTATGTTCTTCTAAATTCCTCTATCATCATTGTTAGAAGTTATTTTAAATCTGAATTTTGCTTTTTAGTAATATGGGGAATTCAGGACTTTATTGTGTGGGAGACCTATGTTCTAATGATAACAAATACCCTGGGTTGCTGATTCTTATGTTCTTGCACTTGCCTTTTGCCATCTGGATCTCCTTAGTGCTACCTGCCCTGTCTCTGACTGGAGCCTGTCTTTCCTATTATCTTGGTTGTATCAGAACTGTGTGGGGTGGATGTTACTACTGGGGTTAGAGTTGGGGCCCAAGATCTGCTCAGTGCTCAGGGGCAGACAGGAAGGAACCAGTGCTCAGGGCCAGGAGTGACTTCCTGGGTTCTAGTGGGTCCCAGTTACTCCTTGTTTTGAGCAGGTGTTGTTGTCTCCTTATGTAAGATACTGCCCAGGTTAGAGCTCCTGGGAGGCCTGCTTTCTCTGGGTTCTGTGAGATTGGGGGCAGAGCTGCTGCCTGGGATCTGCTCAGTGTTCAGGCCCAGACTGGAAGGAATCAGTGCTCAGAGCCAGGAGTCATTTTTATTGTTTTAAGAGGCTCTTAGAATCACCTGACCAACAACTTAAAAGGAGGTTTCTCACACATGGTACTGGGCTTTTGACTGAGAGTTTATGGGACCAAAAGGAGCACATATATATGATAGATAGACTGGGCAGATGAATGAAAGATAGGTGACATGTAGATCGTGTTTTTGTGGTTTGAATCTGAAATATTCCCCAGGTGTCCTTCTCTGAGCACTCGTATTCCAGCTTGTTATGCTCATATAGAGTCTGTGTATCTTTGAGAAGTAGGCTCTAGCTGGAGAAGGAAATCACTAACGTCAGGCCTTTGAATGCTGTTCCAGCCACTGGTTCCATTCTGGTGGGACTTTAGAAGATGCAGGATGTCAATGGGAATGTGGGCAATAAAGACATTGTGAGAAACCAGCAATCCATATATTTTTTTGTATCTCCAGGTGATGAGAGTTTGAATGGTTATGAAAATATATTTGGCATGAGATATTTCAAACCCCCCAAAATTCAGAATGTAGCATGATTATTGCCTACTGTGTATATCTAGTTTACAGTGAGAATCAAAATCGTACAATAGATCGGAAATACTTAAAAAGAAGCCGTGTGAGAATGTGAACATGTTTAAAGATGGACAAAGGAAGTGCTGAGGACAAAACAGAAGAAGGCACTGAACTTTGCATTGAGATGATAAGAAAAGTTTGCTGAAATCCCATCCATCTGTTGAAGACACCAGGCTTTACAATGCAAACCCCTTTGGAAATTTTTCTTTGTGTGTTGGACTTACTAACCATTTTAGGTTTATCATTTTTTTTTTTTTTAATCTTTAAAAGTGTTTTATCGAACCGGCGGTGGCGCAGCCCGTAAGGCGTCTGCCTGCAGAGGGCGCGGATCCCTCTGCGCGCTCTCTCTCTCTCTCTCTCTCTCTCTCTGTGTTCGAATCCAGTTCGCTCCTGCTTGCCTCCTCTCGCGTCTAGTGGGGGGGAAAAAGTTAAAAAAAAAAAAAAAAAAAAAAAAAAAAAAAAAGAAAGAGCTGGGCGGTGGTGGTGCATGCCTTTAATCCCAGCACTTGGGAGGCAGAGACAGGCGGATTTCTGAGTTCGAGGCCAGCCTGGTCTACAGAGTGAGTTCCAGGACAGCCAGGGCTATACAGAGAAACCCTGTCTCGAAAAACCAAAAAAAAAAAAAAAAAAAAAAAAAAAAAAGAAAAAAAAAGTGTTTTAATCTTTGAAAATTCTATGTATGTTTACAATGTATTTGATTACATCCATGCCTTACTCCCTCTCCCAAGTCCTCAGGACTTCCCATCATGTCTACCCCCAATTTCATGCCATGTCCCTTTTTCAAACATTTATTTATTTACCTATTTATTTAACACATTAAGTCTGATTATTGTTACTTATGTATAGATTTTATACAGCAAACTACAACTAGTGTGCGTTGATAGGAGTAACAGCCATGTCATATCTAAAAGAAAACTCTCCTCCCCATCTTCCAGCTTTTACATTATTTTTTTCTGGTTCCTCCTCTTTGATGTTCCTTGAGCCCTGGTGGAATTTCATAGAGATATCTTGTGTTGTTAACAGCACTTTGAACAGGAAAGCATATCTACGTTAACCACTACCCGCTGTAAATAACATGCTTCTCTGACTAAAGTTTGGGAGCAACATAAGTATAGGAATATAAAGATAAATATCTGGAAGGTAGTTTTATTAGAAAGAGAGAAATTTAGCAGTGTCCTGATGGTAAAGGGCTGCCTAGGGAAATGATATCTAACATTTAGCCATGGAGGCACCCAGAGACTACAGCAGCTTTGGTCCAAAAAGGGCTAGTTACAGTTTTCATTGACAGTAAATTTTGGCATCATCTATGGGATGCTAGTTTTGCCAACATGAAGAATGCGAGACTGATGGAGCCATGGAGCACTGTATTTAAAACTAGAACATCTGGTAAGGCCAGGCAATGTGTAGGAGCTACAAATTCTCTGTTAACAGCCTGGGTGTGAGCTGTGCAAGGAGCTTTGCCGATGAAGTCTAAGATAGAATGGAAATCCTAGAATGCAGCCTATGCCAGGAATAGGGAATATTTGCAGGGGAAGTTTCTAGTCACCAAGAGAAAGCCTATGAGTTCTGCAAGCAGAAGCCATGGAAGCAGAATAAGCCAAGCCTGTTGCAGTTTACATCATAGTACAATGAGCCCCAGTGCAGGATATGGAGCTACAGGGCTGGTTTAACCTGACTTGTTTTTTCATTGTTGTGCTTCTATTTCTCACTTTGGGGATAGTCATGTTTATTGTATGACAGTGCAACCTTGAAGCATATAATTTTCTTTATGATTGTACAGAGGCTAATATTAAGTTATTATCTTCCTGTATATTAGAATAGGCTTGAATCTTTAGAATTTGGAGTAGTGTTAGAACTGCTCATTGTGGGAGACTGTTGAAGTTGAAGCCAATGTGTTTTGTATTATGAAATGACTATGGTCTTGGGGAGCCTGAGGCTAAAGATTATTGTTTGAATCTGAAATTGCTCTCACCGGCTTCATTTTCCTCTTGTCTATCAGAAGGAAGTAAGAGGCCAGAAAAGAGTGAGATCACCTGGAACTGGAGTTGTAGATGGGTGTAGACTTTGTGGATGCTGGGAATTGAAATTTTGCCCTCTGCAAGAGCAGCAAGTGGTCTTGATGAGCCTTCTCTTTCTCCTTCATTCACTGTTTTCCACTGTTGGCATAAATTCTAGGGTCTTCCCCAGATCAGGCATCCTTATTGAATTTCTTATTCAGTTCATGAATTAACCATTTGATACTTCCATGTCTCTGTGTATCACTAGAACATCATTATCTTGAATTTTTATTTGTTCATTTAAGACAGCATCTCACTAAATAAGCCAATCTGCATCAAACATGTGATCCTCTTGCTTGTAATTATCTAGTGCTACAAATTCTCTGTTAACAGCCTGGGTGTGAGCTGTGCAAGGAGCTTTGCCGATGAAGTCTAAGATAGAATGGAAATCCTAGAATGCAGCCTATGCCAGGAATAGGGAATATTTGCAGGGGAAGTTTCTAGTCACCAAGAGAAAGCCTATGAGTTCTGCAAGCAGAAGCCATGGAAGCAGAATAAGCCAAGCCTGTTGCAGTTTAAGTGCGCACAACTATACCTGCCTTGAGTTTTTCTCACATTATTCTTTGTTTGTTTTTTTTTGTTTTTGTTTTATTTTTTTTTTTTTTTTGAGAAAGGGTTTCTCTGTGTAGCCCTGGCTGTCCTGGAACTCACTCTGTAGACCAGGCTGGCCTTGAACTCAGAAATCTGCCTGCCTCTGCCTCTGCCTCCCAAGTGCTGGGATTAAAAGCATGTGCCACCACTGCCCGGCTCTCACATTATTTTTAAGATTACTTTTAGGTGTCTGTGCCAGTTTGTTTTCTATTTTTATAATAAAACAATGGCCAAATGCAACCAATTGCAAGTTGTGCAGGAAAGGGTTTATACCATCTTTCAAGTTAAAATCCATTTATTGAGGCGTAGAAGGAACCTGAAGTAAGGAAATAAAACAAGGAGCATGACCATAAAAGAACAATGCTTACTATGTTTCTTCCCCTGGCTTATTCTGCTACCTTTCTTATACAACCTTGACCCTCCCAAGGGTTGGAACAGTCCAATGAGCTGGACCCTTCCACATTAATCATAAATTAAGAAAATGTGCTGGAGATGACCACTTAGTGTAATCTGATATAGGCAACTCCTCAATTGACATTCTCTCTCTCTCTCTCTCTCTCTCTCTCTCTCTCTCTCTCTCTCTCTTCTCTCTCTCCCCCCTCTCTGTCTTTCTCTGAGTGTGTCTGTGTGTCTTCAAATTTTTCCCAATCTTAGTTTTTTTTACTCAGTTGTTATTTACTCTTTCAGAGTGACTCTAGTTTGTGTCAATTTGACAAACAGTAACCAACAGAGTCGAAAATTATAAAGCTAAGGTGTATCTCTGAAGGAGCTCTCTTACTTTGTTGTTCCATGTTTCCCATGTTCCTATATTGAGAATTATTCATGCATTGGTACGGTTTATCATAACGGTTTTGAAGCATGACTTTGGTAACTGCAGACTGTGTCCTGGCAGAGAGTACTACAGTGTCAGTTGGATGGACGATGGTAACTGACTCCAGGTGGCTTCATTTATTAATTGCACAGCTTCTGTGGGTGTAGTCAAGATGGATGATGCTATGGGGTTGTCCCAGTGGCAAATATTTCCAGGAATGTTGATCTGCTTAGTTGCAGCTCTTTTAGACAGAGTGAATTCACTCACTGTCATTGTTAAAGCAGTATTACTGCATGAGTAGGACTGTGGATTGCACATGGTACAGCACTCTGATGGGCCATGCAGGTGAGGTACAACTGCACGGACAGCAAAGAAAGCACACATGTCAGTGTTTCACAGGCCATAATGGGTGGCCAGGCTGGGCATGGTGCCCTTTTGGTCTATCAAGAAGGCTGCCGAGCATTCAGGGATCAATCTTCTTTAGTTTGTGGCTAAGATTCCTCTCAAGGTAGAGATTGGGTCTGTTTCTGGGTCTGCTAAGGTATACTTCATAACTGCTTCCTTGCAGACAATGGGAGAATGGGGAGGATTGTTCTACTGCTTCACTGTTTCTTGAAGAGACAGAGTACTGTGATGGTTCTGTGTAAGAAGATACTGCATAGTGATGAACAGTGTGAGATGGGCTCTTTGTCCCCAGGCAAAGCAGTGACTTGGGTTCCCAGAATCACAATATACTGGGCTCATGGCTTAAATATTAGGCAGGCTTCTTGAGCAGTAAATATTTTATTTTTCCACAAGATTATTAAGGACTGCTGCTGGATGCATTCCCTACTGAATAGCTTGGTTCAGTGTTAACCTTAGAGAAATTAGGAAGTAGGTGCTGCTTGTTGAGTTCTCATTTTTATTAGGTCATCGTGTGTCTGCAACATTTTTACTACATTCTCAATGCACTTTAATGCTCTGTTTCAAATTGGCTAAATAGTTACTGGATTCTCTCTCTCTCTCTCTCTCTCTCTCTCTCTCTCTCTCTCTCTCTCTCTCTCTCTCTCTTCCTGTCTGTCTCTCCTGTGTGTGTGTGTGAGTGTGTGTATGTGTGTGTGTGTGTATTCCGATGTTACCTACTCTTAACATCTAGAAAGCATCATTCTCTATATTTTTTCTAAGCTTAACTATTTTGGAATCATTTTATAGTTGGTATCATGCTTTTTTGTGGTAGGATCTTGCTTATTTTACTTAGGGTGATGCCCTCTAAGTTATTCCATATTATTCCAAATGACAGAACTAACATTTATAAAATCTAAGTAATATTCTATTGCCTGCATTTTCTGTACCTTATTTGCCTTTTCATCTTCTGATAATGATTTCCCCCAGGTTTTGCACTTGTGAGTGATACCACAATAGGCATAAAAGTCTAGACATCATTTTGGGAGCCTTGTCTCAGACTTTTTGGATATATATTATACATCCAGTGAATATACATCCAGAACAATCACTGGCTCATGTAGTTGTTACATCATCAGTTAGTTACTTTCTCTTCAGCAAAGGAAAAACAAGGTGATGATTATTGCATGGCAGTCCTTTGCTCAAGAAGGTAGTAACAATAGAAGTGTAGCCGCTGTTTCCCACCCCAGCTTAGGGAGTGATCAATGTAAGCAGTATCTAAGCATCTGTCTATCAATCATCATTGTCTGTACAGGTTATAATGAGATTTTCCCATCCTTGCACTGTGACTTTTTTGTGAAATTTAAATGTCTAATATAATCAAAATAGAGGAAGGAAACATCAATTTTTTTGTCATTAAAGTGGTCATGACCTTTCTCAATAAATTACCATATTATTCATCAATATGTATGAATCTTGAACAAATATTATTTTCCCCAAGATAATTTTTCATGCTCATCCCCTGTAACAGCTTTCTTTGATTCAGTACACCTCATCTCTCACAGACCATTATCAACTATGGGACAGAATCTTTCTCAGTATCTGTGTGTGCTCATAAGCTTTGCATTCAGCCTTTTAAATTACTTGGATATAGGTGATGGCACTGCTAAAGGTTTATATGTATCTATATTCCAGGTTTCTATCGAAGTTACCCAAACCTATCATAACCTCTTTGACTGAATGAAGAGTGGGTCTAATACTATAAAGTGTTCTTTTAGCTCAGTCTGAAAGAAACAGTAGAGACGTTTAATTCTTTCAGCAGTGACGAGAGGGTAGTGAGAACATAGGGAAATCAGTAAACAGTGCATAACACCTCTCAAAGAGCAATGTCTAGAGTACACATGGAGGGACCCATGGCTGCAGCTGCATATGTATCAGAGGACTGCCTTATCTGGCATCAATGGGAGGGAGCCCCTCGATCATGTGGAGGCTCGATGCCCCAGTGTAGGAGAATGCTAGGCTGGAGTGGTTGGGTGGATTAGGGAGTGTCCTCAAAGAAGCAGGGAAAGGGGAAAGGCAGGAGATGATAGGGGGTTTGTGGAGGGGAAACTGGGAAAGGGGGTAACATTTGAAATGTAAATAAAAAAATATACAATAAAAATGAAAAAAAGATAAAAATAATGCATATAAAATAGGATTTAATCTACTCTATTGAGAACATAGGGACACTAGGTAAACACTACAATGTGTAAACATGAATTGATCAATCAATTGTTTAGAACGTCTAACTTGTTCACCTTTGTGAAAGAAAGTTAAGAAATAAGCACCATCATCTGATTTAAAATCATTAAACACTCTGCGAGTCTCCCATCCTCATTTCTCTTTACTTATTACTCATTTATTCACATTAGGGGGAGGCTTTCCTCTTTATCCAGATGGTAGCATAAATTTTCAGGTCAAGTGATATTAAAAATAGATAATAGCCAGGACCCCATGGGTCTCTACAGAAAGACTAAACAGTCACAATGGGGAATATCGCTGTTTTGGTTTTAGTTATGAGCTTTTATGTACTCAGCTGCTTCTTGGGCAGACTTTTACTGCAGTGGGACTTGGAGCTCTCTGAATTCCGGTTCCACATCACTTCCCGTCCTTTACACTCTCTCAGCTCTGTGCCACACAAGTCACAAGAAACAGCCTTGCAGCTGCACTCTGCTCAGAGTGCTCTTCCCCAAGGCACTGGTTTGGTTCAGCTCTCTGAATTAAAATCATGGAAGTTGTCTCTCTCCTTCCTGTTCACTTCAAATACTCAGGTGTCCTGAGGAACCTTGACTCATAAAAGAAATGAAAACCAAACTATTTCAAATCAACTTAAAAGGCTCAGTTGATTTTGTTTAAAGTGGTCAGGGATTACTACAGATTCTAATGAATAACTATTTTTGACAATATCAGCACACATCTCCAAGGCTATTCCCATCAGGCCTCTAAAACTCAACAAACTGAGTGGTCTCATTGTTTGCTCATTCATACATCCCATCTATTTCTTTAATTTTTTTTACATCCATAAAGCATTTGCTTGATGGTCCCCCACCCCAGGATTTCTCCTGTGTGCATTGTGTGGCTTATATGAAGAATGGATCATTTGGTTCACACTGGATACATTATGCCAACGGAAGTCATCTGATGTTGGTTGAGAGCAGGATGCATCTTATACATTCCCTGGAAAAATCCTAATCCTGAATGTACAATGACAGTTTGCCAGTTCAGGGAGGATCACCTTTGATGTTCATTATCATTTTTTTTTGTACTGCACATTCTAATAATTACTATTAAAAACATCAAATAAACAGTGATGTGGATTATACATAGATAATATATAAGAAGTATAATAAGAAGTTTATCAAAGTTTCATAAAAGTTGAAGCTGAGAGGGACCATAGCAATAGTCTAATAAGGAGCTTTGCTTTCTGAGTGAGAAACAGAGGCTGGAATATGTGAGACTCACAGCAGACCACACAGTAGTCAGTAATGGATTGGATGCTAAGCTAATGTTTTCTAAAAATATAATATAGTTAGACAGTCATGCATTCTTGCCACAAATTTCTTTTCCATTTTATATCTGTGAAGAAACTACCCAAAGTCCCAGTGATTCTCTCATCTATAAAATATGACACTGATGTTAGCTCTAAAATTTTTCTATGAAGGTGAAGACAACATAACAAAAAACCAAGCACCTGCTGCCTACTGGTAGATATAGAATTTGATCACAAAAGTCTGTGTCAAGATGAATACATTATACACTTAAGTGTGCAGCCATATCTTTGGGGATAAAACTATATTTTCCTGTTTAATCCTCTTTTAGGACCTGATAATTTATGGTCACACATGACTGCTTGGTGAAGTAATCATAGCTCTTTCTCAAAGAAGTATGTAAAGTACTCTTCTCAATCAGAAATCACCAGGAGAAAGATGACTTTATCCACAATTCCTCTGAGAGGTCACTCTATTTATATAACTTATGCCATCATTGATTGCATCTTGGGTCACTCCAGCCATGCCTGATCAGTATAATGTGGGATCATGTATGAAAGAAAGAGAAACAGAACCAAGGAAATACGTGTTGTAGAATAGTAGTAACGGGAAAACTGAGTTGGGTTCAATGTTGGCAATGTCAGAAACCAAAGCTCAGAAACTATCTTGAAAGAATGGGAAAGCTTTAAAAAAAAAAAAAAAAAAAAAAAAAAAAAAAAAAAAAAAAAAAAAGCTTAAAAGCTAAGTTACAGAGAGAAGATGGAGCATGGAGAACATAGAACAGCAGGTAATATAGTGTCCTTAGAGGTCTGACGTTGGCTTTGATGTGGAAAATGATACAGTCATGTACTTCACAGAGATGAAGCAGGGCAGATTCTCTTTCTGGTAACCACACAGCCATGAGTAAAGATGTTGGCTAGAGATACAGGTAAGGCCTCAATAGAAGAGGAAGAGAGAAAGAAAGTGTTCTAGATAGTTGTATGTCAACTTGACAGAAGCTGAAGTCATGGACAATGAGAACCTCAGTTGAGAAAATGCTCCCACCTGATTGGCCTCTAGGCAATGTGCGCATTTTCTTGACTGACAATGTGTTCAAAAGGGCTCAGCTCACTGTAGGCAGTGTCATCCCTGGGCTGGTAATTCTGGAAGCTACAAAGAAAACAAGCTGAGCAAGCCATAGAGAACAAGCTCGAAAGCTTCAGTCCTCCATGGTCTCTGCCCCAGTTCTTGCCAACAGGTTCAGCCTTGAATTTCTGTCCCAATCCCAGGATGACTGGCTGACTATAAGATATAAGCTGAAATAAACACTCTCCTCCTCATGTGGCTTTGGTTAATTTTGTTTGTTTGTTTGTTTGTTTCATTTTTAAAATATACTTACTGATTCTAATTTCATTAGAAGACTATTTTGTTTTTTCTATCATTTCTCCCTTCTTTTTTCCTCACTCCAAGCAGTCCCATGTACCTTTCCTTGTTCTCTTTCAAATTTATGTCGTGGTTATTTTATCGCTGCATTATAAACTCTAAGGCAAACAGACGAAAAAGAACTTGTTTCCAAAATCAGAACAAGATTTGTGTCACTTAGTCTCTGTCTAATATGATGTCACTCAGTTACTTCCTAAATTCACAGGGGATTAGTACAGGACGCAGACCTTCTACCCCTCCCCCAAACGCTGTATAAGTGCCTCTTCCTCCTCCTGTGAATTCTTGAATGGTGACCATGTGAGCTACCACCCAAATGTGTGGTCTAAGCCGGCCTTTGAAGATTGCCATAATGATCTTTGCTGACTTCTGCCCTATGCTTTTATTTGGAACCCCTGGCTGTCTGTTTGCTTTTCTAAATGTTTGCAGACTTGGGGCTGATGAGTTTTAAGTGCCTACAGTGACCAACACCAGACCCTTCCGTTTGCATTTACTTTAGATATTGAAGAATGAAATGGAATGTGTCAAGGCACAGCATGCCTTATCTAGACTTCCTCACTTCTATCTTTTCATCTTTAATTTCCTTCCCTTCATTCTACAAATCATCAATATCTTGTAAATATTTAATGATAATAATGACAGCAGTTAATTAATGTTGGGGTAATGATAGAAAATTTGAAAATGAATGAATATATCAAAACAGTATCAGTATATATTATAATAGATCATGACAGTTAACATGTTGATTTATCCATTTTTTCTTTCTGAAATTTTCTTGAAAAAATAGAAGGTAAGCACAGAATAAAAATTAGCATATTACACTAAATGATTTTTTGCTTTTGATGGCATCAGTCCTCGTAAAGAGATCTCTCACATTCTTGGAAATGACTATATGTAATCACTTTAACATATAAACAGATATGTTAAATATTTTAACACATAAACAGATGTACCATGTAAATATCTATTTAATAATGTTTTATATATTAAACATGTAAATGTAATGAAGAGTTA
Organism: Arvicanthis niloticus; assembly: GCF_011762505.2. Taxonomy (NCBI): domain Eukaryota; kingdom Metazoa; phylum Chordata; class Mammalia; order Rodentia; family Muridae; genus Arvicanthis; species Arvicanthis niloticus. The sequence goes on along the minus strand of NC_047664.1, from coordinate 45,332,635 downwards.
CCCTATTTATTATTTTTATTCTATGTATATGAGTGTTTTGTCTAAATGTACATCTGTGTATTATGTACATAGCTCATATTCCTGGAGATCAGAAAAGAGTGTTGGATCCCTTGAACTGGAGTACAGACTATTATGAGCTGCCTTGTGTGTTCTAGTAACCAATCCTATGTCTTCTGAAAGAGAAGTAACTGCTCTTAACCACTGAGCAACCTCTTCAGGCCCACTTGCTGTATTAAAATAAATTGAAAACTAAAACATATTTAAATTACCTAGGATAAATTAATACGAGTAATCTCATGGTGTTAAATGTTATTAACTTTGTAGGTGAGCTTGATGCATATTTTCAGGAAGTTTATTTTAAACTAAATTTAACAGTATTATTAAGCCATGAAATACAATATGAGAAGCTCTAATAGGTTCTTCACAACCATTTTCTCATTAGAGAGAAAATAGAGAAATACAACATGACAGTTGAGATTAACAGCTTTACTGAATTAATGAATAATGCCATGTTTACATCTTTAAATCTAAATCAAAACAGCCACCAGCAAAACTGGAAGAAAACCTTCATCCTGTGAATTAATCACAAAACAAGAGTTCTTAAAAGCCACAAATGAGGAGCTGGAACCATGACTCCCCAGGTAAAAGCAAAACACTAACATGACAAGTTGTAACACACCTCCTTGGGTATTGCATTCATGTGATGCACATAGACATGCAGGCCTACACTTACACATATGAAATAAAAATAAATATATTTTATAGAGAAGTAAAGAAAACAAAGATCAGACAGAACAGAATATCTAGAAGATTAGCAGTGTTTTTATTAATATGAACTATTAAAGAAAAAATGGAAATATTTTTAAACATACTCAGAAAATAAGTTTTATTTGTCTAGAGTTGCATGTATAAACTCTAAGAGGTTAAAACAAAACTGATACAACCATAAGGGTGAGAATTTACCTACTATTTTTATCACATGCACTTTAGACAAAGAAGTGTCCGGATCACGTAGCAAGAAAATATTCTTATTATCTGTAAGGTAATTATTAACAATAATTATAACAATTATTAACTGCATAAACTACTTATATCTAACTTATAAAAAATACAAAATAAAGTTATGACATGTGTTAAACTATCATTGCTGGGCAGTGGTGGCCCACGCCTTTAATCCCAGCACTTGGGAGGCAGAGGCAGGCAGATATTTGAGTTCGAGGTCAGCCTGATCAACAGAGTGAGTTCCAGGACAGCCAGGGCTACACAGGGAAATGCTGTCTTGAAAAAAAAAAACACCTTAAAAAACAAAACAAAAAAACAAAACAAAACAAAATCAATCATGTAATTTATAAGGTGCTGAGAAGATTTAAATTAATATATGGCTTATTTCTCTTATTATTATTGGAAGACAAGATACTGGTAAATATTAAATTTGGGGTTTTTTTTTGAGGTATATCATAAAATCAGTCCTCCATATTACTAAGAGAACATGGTTTCTAAACTATCATGAAGAGACAAAATTAAGAAAGGAAAATTGAGGGATAATTCTTCCTTAGCGAGAAGGTGAAGGACAGGGGCAGCTGTGTCACTCTTCTCTGATCTGATACTGGTGGTTTCTGTAGGGTTTATCAACTCTAACATGGGTACCAGCAACTTTCTCTATAAATCATATACTTAAATTAAAATGCTTGTTTAAACAATTGGCAAATCCTGATGACAAATTGGTTGGCTTATTTCAGTGGTAATCTCTGGACACCTCTCCACCCTGATTCTACCATTTCTGCATCTTTAATTCAGAGATTATTGTATATTTCCTATAAGTAAAGTGCTCATGCATTTATTGCTACTTCCCCTCCCTCCCCAGTGTTATGTGTTATCATTTAATTCTATCAGGTAAATAAGAATATATCTTTTTCAATGAAGCTTGTGTTTCATTCACTACCACTGTTTCAATACAGACTGGACAATGTTTGATTAGATGAATATCCAGTGTTCGTAAAGTTACAGCTAAGCCACTGTTCATAGCTGAGCTCTATAGTAAACCATGATGAAATTATGTCTTGCATATTTTTATTTTTTCACTGAATTTGTTATTTTCTTTGAATTGAAAAAAAATTAAACTTGCTACATATTTCTTATTAATAGGATTTCAAGACTTTCAAGAATCTAAATTCCATTTTGTGACATTTAGGTGCATTATGTATTCCGTCAATTTCATATTCATGTCCCAGTGTTCTCTGCACAGAGTAACCTGACCTGTGTATTCCAAAGCTGGTCCCTCAACTCGTTTTCCTATGCTTTATTGTCTGTTGGGTGTTCTGTTATTCTTGGGAATTACACTCTACTCTTGCTTTGCTGAGGGTATCATGTATTAAGTTTTTCACTTGGAATGTGTGCCTTAGACTTTCCTCTCAAGAACATTACTGTGGGAATATTTTCAAGCCACTTGGACACTTGCTAGCCTTTTATTTATTTTAATGAGTATAAAATCTCAGTGATGAAAATCCATTTTTCCTCAGAACACTTAAAGGCCATTCATTTCCAGTCCCATCTTCTTGTGGTATTGACTCCTACTCAGCTTCTTTTCTTTTTTCCACATTTTTATTAGATATTTTATTTACATTTAAGATGTTATCTTTTTACCCCATTTCCCCCCAACCCAGGAACCCCCTATTGCCATCCCCCTCCCCCTGCTTCTATGATGATGATCCCCCCCACACACTTGTACTTTCCCACCCTCGAATACCCCCCACACTCGGCGTCCAGCCTTCATGGGACCAAGGATCTCCTCTCCCACCTATGCCCAACAAGGCCATCCTCCCCTACATATACAGCTGGAGCCATGGGTCCCTCCTTATGTGCTCCCAGGCTGGTGGTTTAGACCCTAGGAGCTCTGGTTGGTTGGTATTGTTGCTTTCCTCGTGGGGCCACAAACCCTTTCATCTCTTTCAGTCTTCTCTCTAACTTCTGGATGTTTTGGGTTAGGAGCCTTTTGCATTTTGCATTTTCTTTGACAGTTGTTTTCCATGGTATCTTCTGCACATGAGATTCTCTCTTCTATCTCTTGTATTTCGTTGGTGATACTTGCATCTATGACTCCTGATTTTTTTCCTAGGTTTTCTATATCTAGGGTAGTCTCCCTTTGAGATTTCTTTATTGTTTCTACTTTCATTTTTAGATCCTGTATGGTTTTGTTTAATTCCTTCACCTGTTTGGTTGTGTTTTCTTCCAATTCTTTAAGGAACTTTTGTGTTTCATCTTTAAGGGCTTCTACCTGTTTATCTGTGTTCTCCTGTATTTCTTTAAGGAAGTTTTTTATGTCCTTTGTAAAGTCCTTTATCATACTCATGAGAAGTGATTTTAAATCTGAATTCTGCTTTTCCAGTGTGATGATGTGTCCAGGACTTCCTATTGTAGGAGAACTGGGTTCTGATGATGCCAAGTAACTTTGGTTTCTGTTGCTTATATTCTTGTGCTTGCCTTTCGCTATCTGGTTAACTCTAGTGCTACCTGCACTCACAGAGAGTGTGCTACCTGCACACTCACTCTCTGAAGGTCACAGAGACCTGGCTGGAGACTGTCTTTCCAGTTATCTTGCTTGTGTCAGAACTCCTCAGAGTCCAGGTGTCTCTGTGATTCTATGATCCTGAGCTCCTGGGACTCAGGCTTCCTTTGGGATCTTGAAATCCTGCTGCTTTGAGTGCAGTGGTTCCTCAGCTGCTCTGAGTGCAGTGGTTCTACCACTGCTCACCTGCTCTAGGAAGGTTCGGTATAAGGTGTCTTCATGGAACAGACCACCCAGGTGTCTGTAGCAAGTAGGAGCCCAACAGCACATAAAGAATAGATGAGTTCAAGTAGAATAAACGAAGTTCTTTTTAGAACCTTCCATTTCCTGCAGTACATAAGTCCATCCAGTTTTTCTCACTTGTGATCCATTACACTACTCTATTCCCCAGCTATGAGATCCCTTATAATTTTCAGTTTTTCCAGGCCATGTGCCTCTCTTCCATTGTCCTTACACTTCCTGCTCCTCCTTTGTCTTCCTCCTCTGTCATCTCACCAACTCAGATTATTGATTCTACACACACACATTTATTGATCTACAATCCTAGAGAAACCGCTTTCCTGAGGCTGAGTGCTCTGATCTGAAGGCAATGCATTCTACAAACTAGGAAAAGACAATTTTATTTCCGAAAGGTTAGATCCTGAGTATTTTAGGCTCTATGGAGTAGAGAGTTTCTGATGTATATAAAGTCCACCTCAAAGCTCATAGTCTCAAAGCTGCTGCTGAATAACCCACAACCAAATTCATAGAAAATAAGATAGGTCTCCTGTCATAGCAGAAGACACTGGACATCAGGAGAATCATGTTATACATAAAGGCATCTCTGGCCTTTCCCTTTTCTCCCTTTTCTGCCTCAGGAGGAAATGCCTGTTACCTCTGAGCAGCATTCAGTGGGACTCAGAGTGAAGAAATGGATCAAACCAGTCACCTGCGACTATCTCTTTCTGTGCTCCTTGGTCACAAGAGTCCTGTCATTCCCGGCCAGGTTTGGCTAGCATGGGTTCCATTTAATTTTCTCTTTGCCTCTCAAACCTAGTTGGAGAGATTTCTACAGTATGCAAAAAGAGAAACAAAAACTCCACTTTTCAAATTTAAAATCCTAATTTCACCTCCCCTTTTAGAGAATATATTTAAAAAATTGACCTTTCATGACTGATGTATGTTATACTATATGTAGTATTTTCGGTGCTTTAATCCTATTAAAATTGTGCAGTGTCAACTATACTGACAACATAAAAATACAGAATATAATATGTATTCCATTATAAAAGCAAGCAGAATGTCAACATAAAAGAAAACATGTTTTTAATTTGTCTAATTATAATGATTAAGATGGCAGTATGTAAAAATAATCTTTATTTTTACAGGAAAAGAAATAGAGGTACCATAAGTATAAAGAACACAGTCTACAAATGGTCTGTTGGTGCAGTTTTAACCAATATATTAGAGCCCTAGACTCTCCATTATCAGCCATTGTTCATTTTGTTTAGAGAAGTGTGTGACATAATAATATTGCAGATAATAACAGACCTTGGTTGAAATTTTACTTCTCAGGTATTAAATCTACAGAGAAATGAGCTAACATAAGACACAGGTTCTGTTTCTACTTCTCTTTCAATTTTCTTAGTATTCAGTGACGGTATTTGGACAAATCTGAATGCATGGTAGCCATTTTTGAAAAAAAATGATAACAGAAATTTCCTTAAGATAGCTATAGTACCAGAAAGTTAAAGTTTTAGATGATTAATGTATCTAGTTACTCAGGGACTTATTTTTCTTTTGAAAATGAATTTTTAAGCCCAATGATCTTCCTATGGAACAGTGTGTATCCGTGAAACAAATTGCTCTATTTTCAAAGCATCAGTCTTCTTACTATAACCAGTGGGTTGTTTTGAAAAGCTTTGCAGTATTAATATTGGTACTCAAAGGGAACTCTTAGTTAAAGAAGTTTTATTATGGGGTAAGGGTATAGCTCAACAGAATAGTATTTCCCTGGGTATGCAAGAGAATCTAATCTTTTGTGTTTTCTATATATGTGGAATACATATGGAATTTATATCATGTGTGTGATATTTATCTTTGAAAGCTACTATTTTATAAAGGTATACAGTTTATTTTATAAAGCTATACATTTTAAAATATCTAGCATCCCTGTAAATGTAGATATTAAGCAAATATATTAAATGGTTGAAAGCAAATCTATTATTATTGATTAGCTGTCCTAAGAACTATGTTTTACATTTATGTGGCTTCTCATATACAGACTTGATTTGCAGCGTTCTTATCATGTTACATATTCAGCTTTAGCTCCTACTCATTAATGGTTATGTCATGCTAGTATGAAAATTTGCATGCCTTATGAATCTCTGTCACCCATTATGATATACATAAGGACTCCTATATATACTTCTCAATAAATACTTGTTCACTGGATTAAGTCTAAAGTTTCCTATTGTCTTCTATTTTCTTTATTATTTGTAGTAAAAACATATAGATATGGAGAAATTTTCAAAGTATTATCAGAAATATTTACTAGCAATTGCAAAGCCCACTGAAACAATCATATTGCAGAATATTCCTGAAAATGTATTGATGCATAATTAATTGGATACCATACACAAACAATGCAACCAGACAATACCTGGGTCCAACTACAACAACTATAATGTTATATTGTTATCTGTATTTTATGCTTTATTTCCCAAACAGTTCTCCTTGATGGCTGAGAAAGATACTTAAGATGTCAACGGAAATAAAGATGAGGGCTTGCCCTTTTGAAGTGATAAGAATGCTTTCATCAGGGTCAGACAGCTTAGTAATCCCTGAGAACACACTATTTAGGGAAGACAAAGAATCAGAGAGGAAGACAGTGGGTCTCCCCAAAGATTAGGATGAGTTCAGTGAGTTCTAAAATTCTTCAAAAGGAGTTTTGATTGCTTTGGCAACATTTTGAAAGGGAAAAATAAATGGCTGCACACAAAAAGGATGAAGGAAGATGGCACTTCAAGATCTGTTTTAGAGGGGAGAGAAAATCTGAAGGTCTACACTGAGAGGTAAGGGTAACTCTACAAGTACTTGTGGCTTCCCCATGCCACGTTTTAGACAGTCTTGTTTTCCAAGGGTGATATCCTCCATGTTGCACATAACAGAATATGGGAACATAGTGTAACTGTAAGGTTCTGGCTAGCACATGATGGTGAGACTGATGAATTTAGAATTTAGCTCTCATGATATGTATGGGAAAAATACTGGATATAAGCTAGGAGATATGAAAATGACCCAACAGACAAATCATTTGCATTTAGTATCTTCCTGTGCATTTAGCAACAAATGCTCAGGAACACTCGGTATTCACTATTTTACAAGTAGAGGCTCAGGAGCTACCAGCAGTTGACCGAGATCACACAGCAAGCTCAATGGGGTGGCCAGGATGTTTGGGGGTTCCAGGCTGGGAATGTTTGGGCTTAATTGGTTCTGGGGGTGAAAATTAGTTGTAACTCACAGTGCAGCAAGATTTAGTACTTTCTTGACATCTGAAATGGAGTCTGTGCACTGGGGGATGACCAAACATTTAAGTCGTCGCCCGCTATTAACTCTCTGGGCAAGGAAACACGCGTCTCCATTTATACTGAATGTCTTGGCGCTCAGGCAGAGGCAGTGCTGGGGCATGTGTTTCTCTGTGTCTGTGGCAGGAGGCCACACGCCATGCCTAGGTGCACGTTAACATGACATAAATGTTAATGTCCTGTTCTAAAACCAAAGCCTGCTGGAGAGAGGAAATACCACCCCCGCCATGCCCAGCCTGGTGTTTGGATACTGCAGTCTATATTTTGACTCCAGAGTGTGATGACTAGGTAACTTTTCACAAGGATTTCATTTTTTCCTTGTCAAGCCACATTATTTTAAGGGTGACAATAACTTGGCTGCAAATGAGCTGAAACCATCAAGGTGATAAATGAGTTCCTGGGAGTGGGAGGCACCAGCCTGGCCTCTGCCTTGCAGGACCACACACCTCTGTCCCTCTTCCACTTTCTCCAAAGAACAATGTGTCATAGATCTCTCCTCTCCACCCCTCCCCCAAGGCTCCTTCTCTCCTGGCCTCCTGCTTCTTAGGGCTATAGAGGACCGTGAACACTTGACTTTGGAAAATATACTGTATTGCAGGGAGTTTAAGAAGGAGGAGACAGAGTTGATATTTTCCTCTGTCTCTGTTAGCCAGGATCTGATTTATAAAACTGCCTTGGAGACAAGTTCTCACCAGGTTTATTTTCTCTGTCAGCCGGGACCATCTGTGAAGTGCTGCCGCCTATGGCCAGCTCAGTGGTCAACCTGAGCTCTTGAGTTGAAACCTAAGAGTTATATCTAGAAAGGCCTGGGGAGCCAGGATGCTGGGTTTTATGCCAAGAAAGATGATTTTCTGTGCAATTCTATAGAATGCAGTAGAGGATAAGGGAAGTCTATGCTTCAAATTTTATATATAAAATGTTGTGTAAGTTTTTCTCATTTAACATAGTTGGAGAAAAAAAGTTTGCTAAAGCATTATCCTTGAGATATAGCAGTTAGGATTTAAACCATAAACTACTGTTCTCTGAACTCTCTTTATTTGTCTTTTTCTTTATTTTTTTTTGGCCAGGTTTTTACTCAAGTTAACTCTCAGGACAGTAGGGTATGCTGGGGACATGGGTGTTCACCATGGATTCTCCTTTGCTGAGGAAATGTTCAGGAGCAAAACTCTGTGGTGGAAAATAATGTCAAGTGCATTTGCAGAGCCTCACATGGAACACTGAGCTTTCTGTGTGCTGCAATTATATTTGTCTATACAGGTTATTCATGTCCTCACACTCTTCACATGTGCTACCTTTATTATTCTGCCTCTGCAATGGGAAGGCAGAGGCACCAGGGGAATGTATGAACTGTACACACTGATGATCATCGCACCTCTAAGTGATAAGTATGTTCCTGTCTAATAGGCAAAGTGCATGCACAGTCACATCAAAAGGGTCACAGGCCAGCTGCCTTCGATGTTACTGTGAGGTGGCCTCCTCTAAGGACAGCCGTTGAAGAGGCAGAGCTTCAGTGTCGAGAGAGCTAATAAGTCTACCCCAGGGTCTTCTATTAGCTTTTAGTTTTATAACTTATGAAAAGCAAGATGAGAAGATGTAGACTGGGATGTCCCACTTATAAGACTGGACTTTGTAGTGATTTGTTTGCATTGTCTAACATGTTTGTTAGACTTCAGAGAGCCAGAGAGCCTGGTCTTAATATTATTCTTATTCTACTCTAGGACATACATGCCCAATAAATGGAAGAGGAATCAGCTATGGGTGGTACGCATGGTTTTTTCATCTTGAGCCTTTGTTTTATTATTAAGGACGCATATAAACTGCGGTCAAACTAAACTACTGTGAAGAACCCAAGACATGCTTTTTCCTTTATTGTCAAAGACACCGTGCAAGTTATAATGCAATTTCCAACAGCATATAATGAATAAGTTATCCATAGTAAATTTATTTTAAAATTAGCACTCTAAAATCAATTTCCATCTGTTTCTATCTTCTAAACTCTAGACTCAATGATTATCCGTCAGCCTGATAGCTCTGGGTTGTTTTAAATATTTATTACATTGTATTTATTTACTTTGTTGGCTGGAGGGTTTGTGTACAACTCAGTAGTTACATGGTGAGCAGAAAAAAGCTCACAGGAGTCACTTCTTCCATTGTGTGGCATAGAGGGATCATGACACACACACACACACACACACACACACATTTTCTACACTTAAGTGCATATATATGTATATTTGTTGATTTTGATATAAATATCTATATCTATCAATCTATTTATCATCTATCTATCTATCTATCTATCTATCTATCTATCTATCTAATCTATCATCTATAATCTCTCTATCATCAATCTATCTAGAGCACATGCTTAAAATGGATGGAGTCCTGGGTTCACTCTCCCAGCTCCCCCACACAAGTGCACATTCATATACCCAGAATACCTCTAAGTCTATTTCAACTCTTGTTTTCAGTCTCCTTGTAGATTGCCATTTCTTCTTACTGCACACTATCATGGTACACTTCTGTTTTCAACAGAGGAAGGGGTTGTTTTGATATGCATGTCATCTCATAAATATCTTACTCAAATTTTTATGTCTGATTTCTCTTCCCCTGCTTACATGTATGCATTTCTTCACCCCCACTGTGAGCTTCTTACTCATTCTTTCTCACTACCTTCATTCTCTTTCTTGCTGATATTTTGAGATTGTTGGAGTTATAACTAAAATACATGAGAATTACCTAAGGTCTATAAAATTTATTTGGGCTCACTGTTTCAGAGAGGTTAAGTACATGGTTATTTGTATGTACAATTGGGTAGAACATCATGTAAGTGGGAGTGTGGAGTGAAGTAATTGTGTAGGTGTTTTACTACATGGCATATAGCAGAGAGAGAGAGAGAGAGAGAGAGAGAGAGAGAGAGAGAGAGAGAGAGAGAGAGAGAACTGCTAATGATCAGGCATTAACATTTCAAGTCAGAGAGGCTTTGGGGCCTACTTCCTCCAGCAAAGCACCAAGTCCTGAAGTTTTTACCATCTCCCACAACAGTGCTACCAACTGGAGACAAAGTACTCAATGCAGGAGCTTGTAGGGAACACCTGTGTCTCATGTACTTCTGAGTAAATGTCTTGCAATTACTATTTTCTCTTTGAATCTTCCAGATATTTACATTTAGTCAGTTTTCTCTATGAATATCACCCCATCATACAACCTATTGATGATTTGAAGAACACATTTTATAGAATCTCAATGCTTTCTCTCATCATTTGCAGCTTTATTTTCCTTCATGACACTTGGCATTACCTGGTGTCATATCTTTTATTTTTTTTCATTCAGTTTTGTATGTTTACTTTCAAAAGGATGGATAGTCCATGTACTATAGACTTGTCCCATTACAGTCACAGTTATTTACATTCAAAATATAATCACAGTACATTCTCAACATATGTATGTAATAGTTTCATGAATAAAAAGGTTTTGGATTACCAATTATGATGTGTACATTTTAACACACACACGCAGAGAATACATGTTTAACTTAATTTTGCAGAAATGTTATTACATGTGAATACCTGTGTCATGTGCACTGTATGTATAATCATGGTCACATGCATATAAGTGTACATATGGTGTATGGAAGTCAGAGGTTAACCCCAGGTGTCTTCTTTGCTAGACCGCCATTATTTTTTACCAAGCATAGGTCTATTGATAAATCCAGAACTTGCAAATTTGGCTCAGCTAGTTACCCAGTTAACTACCTTGCCCTGGGTAGATGTCCCTCTCTACCTCTTGTGCAGTGAGATTATAGATGGGCCATCATACACATCTATCTGCTTTCTCAGAGCCTGCATTCTATCTCTAGTCTACAAAGTTGTGCTGAAAGTATTTCATGCACCGAATCATCTTTTCAGTACCTTGCAGAAATATTTTTTAAAAGAATACCCATGCTTAAAGAAAGTAAAATACAATAAGGGGAATTCTTTTGTTTAATAAAATAAATTTATTACTGTTAGTATTAGTTGGAAATTGAATGCAACCCATTTCCCTACTGTGGGTTTCATATTTTATGTTAATTTTTTGTTTTCAATTGTGTTGAGTTTATAGGTATTAATTAATTCTGCTATGCAATGCATGGTATCTTAGGGTAATTATTGCTGTGATAAAACTCATTGACCAAGAAAAAAAATTAAGGAGGAAAGGGTTTATTAGGCTTACACTTCTACATTGTAGTCTATCACTGAAGAAAGTAAGAACAGGAACTCAAACGGAGTGGAAACCTGAAGGCAGGGGCTGATACAGAGGCCATGGAGGAATGCTGGTTACTGGCTTGGTCATCATGGCTTGTTCAGCCTGTGTTTTTACGGAACCCAGACCACCAGCCCAGGGTTGACACTGCACACAATGCGCTGAGCGCTGCTACATCATGTAATAACTTAAAACATTCTCTACAGGTTTGCCAACAGCCTGACATTATGGAGTTATTTTCTTAACTGAGGTTCTTTCCTCTCAGATAACTTTAGTTAGTGCCAAGTTGACATCAAACTATCCAACACAATGGACACGCTCTTGAATCCAAATGATATAGTTAATAAGTAGTTAAACATTGTAATTAGAGTTTTATATGTCCTCAATATGCTATTTATAATGTTTCTGGCTTAGGTGACTGTTTCAGCAATGCCAATTACTCTCTAAATAAAACAAGAAAAAATATATATAACAATGTTATATAATAAACAAAAATATATATAGAAAGAATGGCAGTGTGTGATCTGATGATTTGGAATAACTGGCAGCTATGAGCAATTCAAATATGTGTTCAAGGCACATTTAAAATGACCATACAACAACAAAAAATTGTTACCCTCAATTCCTGTTTTTTATATACCTTGGAAGATATGGTGGCATAATTTATCATTTTGTTTTCAATTTGCTGTCTCCAGATAGCACTGTTTTTTAATCTTCCTTCATAAATAATTATATGGAATTCCCTTGTTTCCTTGAAGGTGTCTAGTTGCCTACAAAAATTGGGTGTTGGGGTTTCTTCTCCTAGTATCATATTGATATACCAGGTTCAATAGTTTGATATCGTATATTACAGTTACCTTAATGACCATGCATGTTCTTTGTCCAGAAATATAAGTACCTGCAAAAGATACATCTGTACAAGGTAGAATACTCAGCTAAAAAACGTACATATATCAAACTCCCAAGCCAGTTTAAACTCTAGCACTGTGTGAATGCATTGCATTCATAGCAAAGGGAATTGTCTGTGTTGGCAGGGAGGGATATGAATTGCAACTTCTCTGACTCATTATGGTGGGAGGGAAAAATGAGGCTGCCACTTTGGAGACAGTTCAGCAGTACTCTGCAAATAAAATATGCTGTCACTATTTCCAATCAACAATCTCACTATCTTGTATCTATTTAAATAACTTGCAACCTGAATATCCACACAAAACCTGCACAAAGACATATATCACAGCAGCTTTACTCACAACTGTTAAACTTGTATACAGTCATGATATTCTTCAACACTAAAAGGAAAGAAACAGAATGACCAAATCGTGATAAGACATAGCAGACAATTGTTTTGCTGAATAATCTAGGTTACATAGTACACAAGTTCAACTCGAAGAGGGAAAAGTCTGTATAGGCAGTAAAAGATGATTGAGCACACTGAATTTAAGTGGAAGAAGAAATTTAAAGGTAGATCACAAAGGATTTGTTAAGGCCATAAGACTATTGAGTGTGAGTGTAATGGTTGCCACATGCCACTATAATGTATAGTTTCTCATTCTTATAGAGGGTACAATATTATAAGTGTTTTTTGTTGTTGAGTGTGGTCTATTTGGGTGATAAAGAGTTCTCAGTGAAGGTTGATTGACTGAACTAAATGTGCCATGGTGGTGGAGGATGTCTGAGGGATAAGGCTGCTCTTGTATGGGACAAACAGACACAGAGACCTTTCTACACTCTCTACTTAATATTTCTGTGAAAGTATTGCTTCCTTAAAAATTAAAATTAACTGATAAAGTAAAAATAATATTTTATATTAATTACATAAAAGTAATATTTATGTATGAATCCATAGATGCATTTTGATTCAATAAGCACTGCGAGTTCCTTCCAAGTTTTATTACATGGCTGCAGATAGCATGAGTTTTTGATCTGATAGGTTTTTAAATCTTTGGTGAAGATAGGAGAAAACTTAAAGAATAATCATAACTGAGGTTTTTCTATAATAATTATAGATTAATCATAACTGAGAAAAACTTTGAAGGGAAGAAAGCCAGCTCCACTTCACCTCATCCTGTTCTGGCTTGCTGTGAATTCATAGCACCACAGCTAAAATACAAAGAATCTGACCCTTTAGTTTATTTGTTTTGTCTTCTCTTCAGTGCTGCACCTGTGACCTCAAAGCTCTTCATGACTGACTTTGGCCACTGGAGAAACTGAACTGACTTGCCCTGACCTTTCATAACCTACCTTGAGGCTACATCCAAGTCTAGGGAACAGACACTGGTGTGCTCAGGGGCCCAATTCAGCTGTGTTTATTGAGAGAGGGTCTCAGGGGTGTCTTTGAGCTTTGCAGTCTTCTCTCTGCATGTTTTATTTTTTACAACACTTAGAGTCATTAATGCATTTCTTGCTTTTGCTGTAATGTGTCATTTAAAATATCACATACCTTAATGTTTGATGAGAGGAAGTAATTTTGCTTGAGCTGTTTCCTTAGAGTGAAAGTGGCAAGAAGACCACAATCAGTCACCAGTATTTACCAAACTCATTTGGTGAGGACAGCAGTCTCTATCAGAATGGACATGCTGCCTGTTCTGATCCCTTGTGATCCCAGACATCTGGAGGGAAGGGAACAGAAAATTCTTTGGTTGGCTTCCAGATCTACTGCTCGCTCATGAGCCACAATCTTCAGTGCTTGTAAGTCTCTGGTCTTCATTGCTGTCTGTTCATAGTTTTCTATACCACCTGTCTACAGTCTTCAGTGTTGTGTACCCATAGTCCTCAGTACTGTCTGTCCAGCTTTCTAGACTGTTTAATAATTGTTACTTTGAGGAAGCTGTTACTTGTTTTCCATATTAATTTCTGTAATTGAGCATATTAACTAGTTCAGTGGTCTTCAACCCAGGTCATATAGTAGCCATCCTTTAAGGCAGTTTAGAAAGCAGGCTGTAAAGATGTCTTGAGCAGAGCAAGGGCCATCAGTTTGGACCCACAACTATAGCCATTTGTTTTGATGTTCCCAGACACCCCTTCCTCAGAATCTCTCTCCAAGCCAAGGTTAGTCCTCTGCAATGGATTTATGATTTATAGAGTGGAACTGACCTACTGAGACTGAAAGAAAAAGAGGAAGTAGAAGAGGAAGAGGAAGAAAAAGAAAAAAGATGAGAAGAGGACAGAAAAGGATAGGAGAAGAGAGAAGAGAGGAGAGGGGAGGGGAGGGAGAGGAGAGGAAAGCAAGGAAGAGAAGAGAAGAGAAGAGAAGAGAAGAGAAGAGAAGAGAAGAGAAGAGAAGAGAAGAGAAGAGAAGAGAAGAGAAGGGAAGGGAAGAGAGAAAGGAAAAGAGAAAGGCAGAGTCTCTGCACTGGAGAGATAACTTAGGAATTAAGAGCACTAGCTGTTCTTCCAGAAGATACAGGCTTAACTCCTATCACCCACATCATGGTTCACCAACATCTGTAACTCCAGTTTTAGGGCATTAGATATCTTCTGATCTCTGTGGGCACCGATATGCAAGTGGTACACAGACACATGTACAGGCAAAACACTTATATACCCATAAAATAAAAATAAATTTAACTTTCAAAGATCCATTTTAAATCAGTTTAAACAACCTGTGCTAGGTTTGAGTATGGAGATTTTTAAGTTTTGTTTGTTTTGACCTCCCTGCAGGTGTTATTGTAGGAAAAAGTTTGATTGAGCAGACCAGAGTATTGAGGTAAGTAAAACTCTTAAATATATCAATTGGAATTTTGGAAATAATGTTAAAGTTGGTAGAAGAACAAACACTAGTTCTAAAAGTCTGGAACTGGTCATGTGCTCATTGAAGAAGGCCTTTGGGCTCTAAAGGAACTCTATAAATTGGCTCCATATGTTGAAAAAGGTTGTAGGAAACAGAAAAACCAAAACCCACACAGACATTAACACACGCAAACACATACATACACACACACACACACACACACACACACACTCTTACACACAAAGACATACACATATACATATATACACGCACACAAACACATGTGCTCTTGCCAATTCATATTACAGAAATGCTCTCGTGTAGAGGCAGCTTCTGGTATGCTTCACACAGGACTCACTTCTGTATGGCTATCTGCTTCCTAAACTAGTGGGATCCATGGTATTGAGTGATGGTGTGCCATTGTGGGTCCCAAAGCTGGAGGAAAGGCAGCAGTTCCTCTCCCAAAAAGTCAAAATGTCTTCTCCCAGCTAGCGACAGTTTCTGCCATTCCCTCTCTGATCATGGTGTACTGGTACATGGAATTTGTTGACTGGCCTGGGCCAGTCAGAATATATTAAGGGAAAGCTAGCCTTTTCTTCTTTTTATAGAGGAGGAAATTGGTGCAGAGAGGTTTATGGCTTGCCAAGGTCACAAAGCTAGCGAGAATGGGTCTGGAATCTGAACCTTGGCACATGATTTCCAGTCCACCTTATTAACCACTTAACCATCTTAAAATTTCTGCCTAAGCAGGCCTTTTGTTTGTCCATGGTTTCTTCTTACTAGCAAATGCAGCCCTCTTACAACTCCAGTGCACCTGTGGCCCTCATGACTTACTTTACAATTTTATACTTTGGTACCTGCTGCCAAAACTCGGTAACAGTTTCTTTCCTGTTTCAGATTTCTGATTGAGAGAATGGATTGGCCAGTACTCACTCTGTTAGAATAGGATTTACATGTCATATCTCGTCAAGGCCCTGCCTGCTATAGTAGGTCTAGCTCTTTGTCAACTGAAAGTTGCTCATCACATGCAGACACTGCCTCCCACCTCCCAGCTGGAACTTGGTTCATGGCTACTTCCCTTGGAACTAGACACCCAGATTGATTGTGTACTGAGAAGTTCATTGTGGCAGGTCTGAAATGTGTGGCAGATCTGATCCAATCACAAACTAAGCAGAAGACTAAACAGAGTAAAGGCTTCAATCCATGTACCCATTTGTGGCCATAGCAAGGGTCTTGAAGGTGAGTAAGACAAATTAGATAAAGGGGACATACAAAATTCATGCTGGCTCAAAGGCTGCTGTGCCAAATACTGTGATTGACCATTTCTCCACACAGGATGCATATTCTGCACAGCACTGTATCCCCAAGAGTGTTCACAAAGCTGAAAGTGAGGAATGAAGGAACCTGCCATGTACAGAGCAACTACTGCTATGGACCAGAAGTAGGGGTTATATCAGTACTAACTTACTTCAGTCTAAATTCATATATGATCATTAGCAGTTTATCTGATTTCACGAAGGAATCCAGGCCAACTTGCCTCTATGGTCAACCAGGTCCATTGAGGAGAGACACTGTGAAGGGCTTGATTTGAAGGCTGAGAATGGGAGGAAATGCAGATGAGGCAGAAGGGGCAGTGGGAGTAGAGGAAAGAACCAAAGTAGCTTTATGTCAGAGTCTCAGTCTAAAAGCTAAGAAAGGAGAAATGGGAGAATGGAGCTTTGGAGACCAGTGTAGCTCAGTGACAGTATGAGTCAGGCCACAGGGAATCTCTTTCAGAGGTTGTGTTTTAGAGGAGGCCTGTATAGCAGGGTCAGGCAATGCCAAAGACAGCGTGATTGCAGTGGTGGACTTACCAGAGTGGATCTAAATGTTTCAGAGCAAGAAGACATTAGTTTAGACTTCCTGTGACAGCTTTTTTTTTTTTCCTCAAACTGACTGAGACTATTTCACATGAATGAGCAGAAACTCATACACTCACATATAGATTCTAGTCTGCACTCATAGAGGAATATATTTTGTCTTGCTCACACATCTGCATGCTAATTGTGATAATTTTATTCCAGTATATTTAGCATCTGAGAATAAAGGGTGCATGTTTATCACTTTTGAAAACTCAACGTGTAACAAAGTAGACAGCAGCTATTCAGTAATTACCAAAGAAAAAATTAAGTGACACATCTCATTAAGTTGTCAGTGGAAAGTTTTGAAGGCAACAGTTAAGTATTTGGAATAGTTCATTCTGTTAAAAAGCTGTTTCTGTCTTGACCATCATCTTAAAAATGGGACAGAAAAAAAATCATTTGTCATTGATTCCTATTTTGTATTGAATCTTATTTTGTGTTGCTGATTAAATTTTCATCTTTGGCCAAATAAGTTGTCTTCTTAAAAGTTTAGTTTTGTTTTTATTTCTCCAAGTACAGCACCTAACTCAACACTTAGTGAGATAAAACAGATCCATGGATGAGTAGGGCAAACCTACCAAAGGATTTCTGTAAATGCCACATCCTTTCTTGTCTTGATAAGAATTACTAAGCCAGCTTCTTCTGTAGATAGTCAGTTCAAGTTCAGGCTCGTTGATAGGAGGAAAAGGACAGCAAATGAGTTATATACAGCCATAAAGTAATTTGGGCATAGGGACATTTGGACTGATTTACAAGCAGGCTCATTGCCTGTTAATCCTTCCAACTGCCTATTTGTAATGAATACAGCAACATGTACATAAATGTTACTCTCACTTTAAACAAAGAAAAATTGATGCTTACGCTGTTGAGTAAGTCACCTTAGGCACGTTACAGCAGCAGAAAGGATAGGATTCATACCTCACTCTAGTTGCCAACTGCATATATTTTTTTCCCTAGAGATGGATGGGTGGGAGACTCTGAGGACCAAGCAGATATGGAGGTCTCTCAAGAATTTTCCAAGATCTCAAGTAGGAAGACTGAGACAATACATCAAAGGTGAAGAACCGCAGGACTTAGGGGCTACATGACTCGTTTTGTTGGGATGTTCTGCCCTCTGCTGGTAGATGTTAATGTTTCTCTATTCAAGTACTTAAACAGCTGATTCTAGATTTTAGAATTTAGATTTCCTCAGTGGTGACTAATTTATTTCAAATGAAAACACTTTACATGTAATTCATTTATATAAACATGTGACTATTTGCCACTGTTTTTATAAGCATTTATGTGTATACACATATGTGTGCAAAAAAAAAAAAAAAACATGAGCATATCGGTCTGTATGTGGTTCACAAAGCTATATACCCAACACAATGCCTGTCACATATGGGAGGTTAGTAATGACCAAGGGAGTGATTTACTGGAAGTTCACACATAGAAAAAGCCAGACGCAAACTGTTACTGTGGCGATCACTTTGTGTCCTGCTGTAAGTACCATTGTACAGAACTATGCCTTTCAAGATGCTGACGATCTGCCCCAGATTGAATCTTTTAGGTGAGTCAGAGATTTTCTCCAACTTGAGTCACAGGCAGGGACAGAATGACTCTGGATTTTCTTTGATATTTTTTTCAATACATCGTAGAGGGGGAAATTATGAGAGAAAATATCATATTTTTGTTTTTAATAGCTGAGTAGTATTGCAATGTGTAAATGAGTCACATTTTCCTTATCCATTCTTCAGTGGAGGGACATTTGCTTTGTTTTAAGTTTGCGGCTATTATGAATAAAGCTGTTAACTATAGTTGAACAAGTGTCCTTGTGGTATGGTGAAGCATCATTTGGGTGGATGACCAGGAGTGGTATAGCTGGGTCTTGAGGCAGAACTATTTCCAATTTTCTGAGATTGATTTCCAGAGTGATTGTACAAGTTTGTACTCCTACAAGCAGTGGAGGAGTGTTCCCCTTGCTCCACACCCTTGCCAACATGAAACATTCAGGCAAATGAATGGAACTAGAAAATATCATCCTGAGCGAGGTTATACTGATTCCAAAGGACATGTATACCATGTACTCACTTATAAGTGGATATTTGCCATAAAGTACAGGATACCTACCCTATAATTCACAGACCCAAATAAGCTAAATAACAATAAAGGCCCAAGTAAGGGTGTTTGAATCTCACTCAGTATAGGAAATAAAATAGTCACCATAGTCTGGCTCTAGGACCCCAACACATATGTAGCAGATGTTCATCAGCTTGGTCTTTACATGGGTCCCCTAACAATTGGAGCAGGAGCTGTCTCTGACTCTGTTGTCTGCCTCTGGATCCTATTCCACTAACTGTGCTGCCTTGTCTGGCCTCAGTGGGAGAGGATTGACTAGTTCTCTAGTGACTTTAGTGCCAAAATGGGTTGGTATCCAGGGAGAAACCTACCCTTATCAGAGAAGAAGGGGGTCAGGGTGGGAGAAGATTGTGTGAGGGGGCACTGGGAGGATAGAGATGGTGTAATGAGGATGAAAAGTGAATGAATGAATGAATGAATGAATGAATAAGTGGAAAGGAACACATTTATTCCTGTTGTTTTGCATCTGACCTCTAGAGTGCTTTCTCTCTGTATCCTCTGAAGAATGAGTACACACAGAAGAGTAGGGAAGATGGCTGAACTTACCATTGTATTACCATTAGTTTCTACCATAACTGACCAATTCCCATGTTAATGGTATTAGTGCATTCCTGCGCACAGAACTTTATGGCTTCCCTTTCTCAGCATTACCTCTATGAAGAATTTTTCAACATAAACTTTTTGGAAAGGCATCAAAACCATGGGATATTTAATATGAGCCTGCTAGTCTCAGATTTGATATATAAATATCATTCCGCACATGCCTCTAGTAAACCTCAGGGTATACAGCTTTTCCCAGTGTCTTCAGATGAAGAAAAACTGAGTATCAAAAGGAAGGATGTAGACTCAAGCTTTGATGTTCACCATTGTGCCAGGAGCTGAGAGCTCAGGGACTCTACTCAGAGCAGAAGTCAAAAGAGGTGGAGGTTGAATCTGTTGGCTTCTGCAACTTACAAAAATTTTTGTGAAAATGCAATGTTATATTCAGTATGATGAGGAATGGAATGCTTTTGCTGGTTCATGGAATACAGTTTAGTAACCAGTGCCTCTAAGTGCATAGAATGGCTTCTGCCAAACTGTTGGTGCTTAGTGTGTCTTGGATGGATACATGCATGTGTGAATGAATAAATCAGTGGTGATAATGACCAAACACTGATCACTTGTCTGCAATTATAATCAAATTATGAGATGATGATCTATAACTTCTGTTGAGCCCAAAGTAGGTTTAGTTAGCAAACAATAACATTTCTTTTCTCCCCCCAGGTAGTCAAATTGTGATCTTTTATCTTCCTTTTCTCAATTTGAAGTTTATTCAGCATGTTGAGAAGACTGCTTCATTGGGCAAGATATTTAAGAGAGAATTGTTGAATGCCACTGAGAACTTGGACGTTTCGAGATGTATACTTTTCTCACCACCACACTTCCTTTCCCCCTTTGCCTTTCTTTCTTCTTTTTAACAACAGACATGAGACAGTCCTGGGCTGCTGTGACTCCCGTCCTCTTCTGCTTCCTGTCTCTGTCAGCTTGAGAATATCCATTCTCCTCAGGGCAGCTGGCTGTATGTGACATGCAACACGTCTCCCCTCCACCTTATCCCCAAAACATCCCCAAAATTAAGGGGTGAGTTTACAAGGGATTGTGAGATTCTCCCCACTGCAGTGCCAACTCTCCCACTATTTGAGGCTAGTGTATATGCATCCATCCCAGGAATCAGCAAATGTCTGAGGCCATGCAGGTGAGCTGACTTAATGAGTGTTTTATCACCCTGCAGTCATTGCTCCCCAGCCTGCCTGGTTCGCACTTTACTGCACATGGTTTGTAACTAATGAGATCATCCCAAAGCTCAGCCGAGCATTACCCAAGGCTCAGTGCTCCATCTCCTCTGGAGACAGCTGGAAAGTGCTGGGGAAAGGGAACAGGGGCATGGCCAGAGTCAAGGCGACTGCTCAGCTGAATTTTTGAGATTGTTTCCTAGCATTTGGCCTTTAAACAGAAAATAGCTGAGAAGCTAGGACAAGATCTCACTGGCAATGTGAAAGTACTTTCCCTAAATTTAAGTTTTACTGAAGAATACAGGTGTGTGTGTGTGTGTGTGTATTAGAGAGAGAGATATTGAGAGACAGAGAGACAGAGACAGAGACAGAGAGACAAAGAGAGAGACATGTGTGTTATGAATTGAGTTCAGTGTAATATACCCACATAGTAATGCATATTCATTATTCATACACTCATGTGTGCTTTTAATGGTGGCTTAGATAAAACCTATACTGACTGATTTCTTTAAATCACACTTGAAGTGATGACATGTGAGTTGGCCATTTTCACGGTATACAGTCCAATATAGTTGATCCTTTTGAGCAGCCATGGGAAAGTCAGTTGGGAACTTCACATTCAGGCAATTACAAACTTTTAATAAATTGACATAAAACATTGCATATAGAATACTATATATACATAGCATATATATTTTAAATATATGTAGTATATTTATAATTTCCGATACTACCATATGTTGCTGCACTTGTAATGGTTCATCTTCATTGTCAATCAACTAGACTTGGAATCAATGAGGAGATACCTACCTGGCTGATTCTGTGAGAACATTTCTAGAGGGGTTTAATCAAGGAGAGAAGATCCATCTTAAAAACATGTGACACCATGAGCTAGGGACTGAAAATAGCAAGAAAGGAAAATGGAGAAAGCAGCTCTCCTTCTAGAGTATGCAGAACTGAGAATGTCCCCACCCCTGTAAAAGGGAGCCACTCTTGTCACCATGCTCTGTTTCTGTCACCAGCCATATCTCAAAGAAGGAGCCAACATAAACTTGTTCCCTTAAATTGCTTCTTGCCAGGCATATGGCTGCAGCAATGATAAGAGTGATCAGTACAAGGCCCTGGTGACAAATTAGAGTCACAATATTGCTATTATTATAAGTATTGAGGCCACAGTTTTACAGGAATCTTGAAAAGAAAAGAAAAATAGACAGCTTTCCCAGCCTCACCATTTTAATGGGAGTGTTGGATTTTAGTCTCGGTTTATTTTTCATTGTGTATTCTACATATTTATAGTTAGCATATATCAACTGTGTAACTGTGTCCTGTTTTTTTTTTCAGTTACCATAACATTCTCATATATTATAATTCCTTCTGTATATTCGCGATTTCATAGCTTTGTAATGATCCATCAAGTGAATGAAAACGGTTTCTCAGCCAATCCACTATGGTGCTTTCCCCTTAGCAGCTAATGCATTTTAAAAGGTAGAGGTTAAAATAATTACAAATGCTTTCTCAGATCCCAATGCATGATTTAAGCATCAGTGTGTTTTCCATATATTTTAGAAGTAGCATAGCCATCGTGACAAGGAAGTGGGGAAGTGTCAGTTGTTCACACAGTCAAGTTCTCTAATGCCCATTGTCAGTGTCTATCAAATTATACGTTTTAATTACCCAAATAATGCTAGTGAAGGAACCCAGGCCCTTAATAATGGTAGATGGTCATCCTACCAATGAGCTCCATTCAGGCCTGTAATTCAGGCCTACTCAGCTGCCCTTAAAGCTCTCTGGTGAGTTTTACAAAGCAACTACTGATCTTGAAGGAAAGTACACATCACAGTGTCATTTTTTTCTCTTACTATGTACTAATTCTTAGAAATTCTACAAAGCTGCCTAAATACCAAAGCAAACAAGAGGTTCTATCATACAGTTGTTTCCAGGAGAATGCATAATCAAGATATGGTAGGACTTACTGCAATTTAAAGGTCTGTCCATGAGGTACCCACTCTTGGTCCTTGGCAGATGTTTTGTGCTGAGACCCATATGACTTTCCCATAGTTATGGCTTAGTTTTCTCAGGCCTACTCCACCGGAGCCCTGTCCCTTTTCATCCTAGGCTGGGTGTTCATTTAATAGCACAGGGTTTTCTTGAGGTTTGAGGGAGAAAGGACCTCATTTTCTCATTCGCTGTGAGAAAGTGCAGGCAAGCCCAGTGATTTGGCTTGGAAGCAGTATCTATGTAATTAAATAATTAGGCTGTTTAGAGTGCTGGGGCATTCTGGAATGTAAGGCTCAGTGGGGAAGAGCACTTGCTGCTTTTCCAGAGTACCTGAGTTGTCTACCTAGCCCCCATGTCAGGTGGCTTACAACTGCCTGTGACTTCAGCTCCAAGTTATAAAAAAACAGGAACACACACACACACACACACACACACACACACACACACACACATAAATAAATAAATAAATGGAAAATTTGTAATGATATACATTCTCTTGCTCTCTCTCTCTCTCTCTCTCTCTCTCTCTCTCTCTCTCTCTCTCTCTCTCTCTCTCATATGCAGGATGAGAAATAAAAACTACCCTGCCATATTCCCATAGTCATAGGACAGCATATGTCATTAAATGTATAGACCAGTGTGTATAGACCAGCCTCATGGTTGTTATCTCAACATGTAAGCTCTCAGCTACTGCTTCAACCCCATGCCTGTCTTCTTCTTATCAGGAATATCGTGGAATCCTCCTTTAAACTGCAAGCAAGTCCCCAATGAAATATTTTCTCTTTGTACGAGGTACTTTTGTCATGATGTCTCTTCGCAATAATAGAATAGTAACCAAGACAGATATTATCCATTCATTAATCTTTGTTTATATTCAATATTACTTTGTCAAAGCTGTCAGAGAAAGCTTTACACTATCATCTATCTATCTATCTATCTATCTATCTATCTATCTATCTATCTATCTATCTAATTAATTTGACTTAGTGTATGTAAGTGCCCAAGTGCAGGCAGGGGATCAAGGAGAGCAGAAGAGAGTATTGGATTTCCTGAAACTAGATTATAGGCCCTTGTAAGCTGCCATGAGCATACTGGGAATGAAGCCCAGGTCTTCTGAAGGACAGTACTTGTTATAGTTACTTGCTTAACTGTCTCTCCAATCCCACTATAAGGTATACAGAGAATGCATGTCTCAAGTGGCTTACAGTAAGTTGAACACCTTTGTTATACTCTGGGAAAACCCACAGAATTGTAGTGACTTGTATGCAGAGATCTCTGGGTTCTTGTATTATTTCCTTGTTCTCCTTACACGCCTACATTATTTCTAGTTAGAAGGGGTCACATGACCAGCTTTGGCCAATGGACTTATAGAACGGGTGATTCTGAAGCTTACCTTGTGTCCTCTATTTCTCCTTGGTGCCGCAACAAGATGGAGCAGAAAGAGAAAACAAAACTTTTGAACACATATCAAATTGTGTCACAAATGATTACATCATTGAGATTTTAGGGTCTTTACTACAATTGTGAGCTTTTGTATAACTCCACAAAGAAACAAGTTTAGAAGAATAAACAGTTTGGGCACAAAAGCACCTGCAAATTTCTCCATAATTTCACCCATCACACCGGCAACCTGATGCTACCTCACAGAGTCCTTGCTCAATTACTTTAACATCCCATTTTATAAGGGGATAGTGTGAGTTTTCAATGATGCTAATAATTATCTTCTGCCACCTTTAAGGTGTATTAGTTCCGATGTGGTCATCTTTACTAGGCAGTCACACCCCAAATAACTCATCATGGACTTGTGTCTCTCCCTACCATGACCTCATAAAAATAGGGATATGGACTTATCCATAAATTGGAAAGCGAGAATCTTTCTTAAAACATACTTTGCCTTCCTTTTAGACTGGAAGTTTACCATTTATTTCCTCATAAAACCAATAGCCTCGAGATATTGAGGCAGTGGGGACAGGGCAAAGGAATAGACTGTAAACTCAGAAGCTCTAGCTAAATCTCAGCTCTGCAATCCCTGATGCGAGAGCTTTTGCAGGATCCCCACTTCCTTTAGCTCCCAAACTAGAAAAGGAGGGGACTTTTTATTAGGTCATTGTGGAAATGCAATGAGTAAAATAACTGATGGATTTTGACACTTCATTCATAAAATAATAAAGATTTATTTTCTCAATAGACATGTGCTATGACTTCTGTTAGGGGATATATAACCTTGCTTGGGCTAAAGAAATTAAAAAAAAACTCTCGTCTGGTCAGCTTATGACACAGAACCACCAGATGGCACCATTGAGTCAGCTTCATCTCCTCTCAGACCAGTCAGTTCTTAAAGTTCTATGTATATATTTTCCCAGTGTGATTCTGCAACTGCATACTCTGTAATGGTCATGAGATCTGAATGTTATGACCTTGGGAGTCTTGTGATGTGCTCTCTTGAGTTTTCTTCTAGCCCTTATAACATTTCTAGTATGAACTCTTTATAATTCTTATTCAGTGTTATCAAACAATGGGGAAGTTTTTATTCCTTTAGTCCAAGGAATTGTCTTATTGCCACAGACCAGAAAAAAGTCAATTTCAAAGTGTTTTTCTATGTGGTATTTAAATGTAATTCAAAGAGGGCTTTCTCCATGATGGTTGATACCCAAGTGGCTGGGTGAAGAGCTGCCCTCTGCCCCAGGAGCCTGAGAAACCTCAGAAGAGACCTGTATTCTATCTCCCACATCTATTACCAGGGCTACTTCATGATTCTGATGCTTTCCCTTAGTCCCTCAGAACTCTCCCCTTATAGTGCCCTCTTCTTCGAGCAAAACATTTAGTATCCCAAAGTTTGTTTCACTTTCTGTTAATTCCTTGGATCTTGACAAGCCTGGCCCTTGTGTCCCCTAGGGCTCTCATTGCTTTCTTTCTCTGTAAGCTAGTGGTGACTATACATTACTTTGCATTGTGGAGAGTTGAAGGAAAGCCTCGTTTAAAAAATACATCAAGACATTTAAAGTTTTATGTGTGTGTGGGGGAAAATATATATATATTTCCCTATTAAAGTGAAATGTTGTTGGTATGAATATTAGTTTGGTTTCTGTTGCCGTGATAAACACAATGACTAAAAGCAACTTGGGGAAAAAAGAATTCATTTGTCTTGCAGGTTACAGTCCATTGTGGATGGCAGTCAAGCCATGACCACAAGGTTGGAAGTGAAGCAGAAACCATGAAGGAACACTTGCTACAAGCTAGGTCTCTATAGATTGCTCAGTTTGTTTTGTTCATACATTCCAGTACCACATGCTCAGGGAGTGGCACTGCCCACAGTAGGCTGGACTATCCTCTGTCATCATTAGTCAAGATGTCTCATAAACTTGCCTACAGGCCAATGTAATGAAGGCAGTCTGTCAATGTTTTTTTTCTTTTGAGATGACTTTAGATTGTAATAAGTTGACACACACACACACACACACACACACACACACACAAACCCAGCCCGTACAGTATGACAGGTATTGTAGAGGAAATGAAAGGACGACTCACTCCCCTTGTGAATGGGGCACTTAATGGTGAGAATTAAACATTCTCAGTCTTCTATCCTTTCTAATCTACCCTTCCTTATTTTTGGATTTCTTCATGTAACAGATATCATGGGCCTGTGTTAATGTGAGATGTTTTCTGGATGAGGCTGCTGAGCTCATAACAGAGAGGAAAGCAACACATATATTGTGAAACTATAAGAGGAATGAGAATTGCAAGCAAGTCCCATTTTCCCTCATAATGCCCTGTGGGTAAGGGCATAGTGGGATGAAGAGCTCTGGGAATTGTGGCCAGAACTCCCACTACTCTTCAAATCAAAGCTGCTTGCCCATAATTGACCTGGGTTTATAGACAAGTTTTGGCAGCTGTTGAGAGCATGGCTCCATCCCTTCTCTCTGAAATGCTCAGCAATTATGCCCATTTCTAAAAGCTGATGCTATCTGTTTGTTTATTTGGGAGATTATACTTTTATTGCAATATTCCTCCCTTCCCTATTCTCCAGCTGGACTCTCCCAACTCTCCTAGAAATTTATAGCCTCATTTTCCCCTGTTATTTCAAGCATAAATTATCTGGTGTCATGATAAATACAACCTGTTGGATCCATATAACGTTATTTGTATGTATGTTTTCAGGTCTGACTGTGAGCACTGGACAATTGTGATGCTCTTCCCTTGGGGAGGACTACCTCTCTCCCTCCCAGATTTACTCAGTCCCCTATGCTTCTTTGGATAAGATTGAGGTCTCATGAACATTTCTTAATTGAGTTTAGCATATACATTGGTGCCACCCTTGTTCAGTGCATGTTTGGATGTTCATGTGGGTGGAGTTATATCTCCTAGTAACATGAAGCTGTACCCACAATAACTATATTTCTGATACCTCTATTTCTATAGCCTTTTTAGAACTTATCTTTCACTTGTTGCTGTTTTCCTTGAGCTTTAGGTCATAGACCCTGGCAGATTTCTCAGATTCATCCTCAACCTATACTCTAGACCCTGATACCCAGCTTCATCTCAAGTACTACTTCTCTGAAAATCTCCAATTCCTCTGTCATCTTCATCCATAACAATACTTATGTGAAATTATATGGTATGATGATATATAATTATTAACATATTATATAAACATATACATATATGTATATATACATATATATATGTATATATACATATATATATGTACTTTCACATGGTTATCCATTAGGACTTTTTTTCTTTTCACTTTCTAAATTCTGGAGAGACCAACTCTTATAAAATAGCACATGCTTTGCCAGTGTGAATCTATGAACTCTAAAGGCTTAAAGTGTTTCTTGAAAGGAAAACATAAGCAAAGTGCAGACATTCATATTTAGTTTAAACCACATCACTTTTGTGGCATTTAGGCCAGTGTCTAATTGATGTTGCTGTGACAGGAACATCATGTGTAACCCTGGTCCCTCTCTGCTCTAATTGCTCAGGTGGACAACCACAAGTCTAGGTTTCTCATTCCTTTGCAATCTCCCCTTTTTCCATCTCTGAAGAAACACCATCCAACCTTGGTAATGATCCTACCAAATGTCTCTCCTTCATGGGATTCTGTAACTACATCAAACTGCCTGTGCTTTCATTAGCATCACCTTCAATAGCCTTTATTGATAGTTATCCTGGATGACTTTGCTTTGGACTGTTTGTACATCCCAAAGCCAACTTTAGAATGTGTGTGTATGTGTGTGCATGCATGCATGCATGTGTGCGTGTGTGTACATAGTCACATGTGGGCACACATTCCTCAGCACCTACATGCAATGGTCTGAGATTATACCTTTAAGGAATCTGCTCCTTCCACCAAGAAAGTCCTTGGGATCAAACTCAAATCCTGACGCTTTCTTATTTATGAACATCTTCACCTGATGAGTTGTCTTATTAGCTCTTCCAACTTGATTTTGAGTCAGTCTGTCTTGTTTCTGTCAGTTTCCCTGGTATTCCAAGCTTGCTGGCCTGCTAGCATCTGAGTTTTTTTCCCTTATCTATGCTTCACATCTCTGTTTGGATTACAGATGCTCAC
Organism: Arvicanthis niloticus; assembly: GCF_011762505.2. NCBI lineage: Eukaryota > Metazoa > Chordata > Mammalia > Rodentia > Muridae > Arvicanthis > Arvicanthis niloticus. The sequence goes on along the minus strand of NC_047664.1, from coordinate 45,304,168 downwards.
TACCACATATGTCTTCCCCCTGCATTGCCGGGATCTGAAATTAGGTCTTCAAGTTTCTGCTGCAGGAGCTTTTATCCACTGACCCCTCCCCTCATTGATCTATTCTATCTTGCTGTTTGCCATGTCCTGGTTGGGTGGTCTATATTCTGAGAACTCTTTGTGTCCAGAGAGTATTTTGTCAGGGTGATTCCTACCTTCTCAGTTCTGTTAATTTTGTCCCTGAATGTTTGAACATGTTTCTCCCTTCACTACTCTGTCTTTTCCTAATTTGTTCTTAACCACCCTATTTTATCCCCACCTTCTTCCTTCAGGGTACCTTTCTTGGAAGCTCCCATCTTTGTCTTCTGCATGAATTGTTTCTTTGTCTCTCTTCTCTGCAACCCCAAAACTTTATGTGTCTTTCTGTTATTCTCCTCATGTCATACTAGAACTCCTTGCTATGTTTCCCTCTACCTCTTGAGGTGACACCTGCTATAGGGATATTCGCATGTATCTCTCATCTCTGGCAAATCCAGCACAGAAATGGGTCTGTTGTGTTACCATTAATGCCTGAAAGCCTCCCCATGGTGCAACCCCAGGAACCAGGGAAAGAGGAACTCAGATCTATTTTTTGCTCTATCCCAACCCCTTATAAACTAAAAAAAAAATTACATTAGTAGCATAATCCTGCTAATGTGACCTAATTTAAACCTCATTGATGTTTTTTGAAGGGGGGAAGGAAGTTAGTGAAGTTTTGAAGGTGATATTAAATCATCTTTTTGTATGCAAATGACTGCAGAAACAAGAGTTCTCTGTTGCTGTTCATTCCTTAAAGAACCTGTTCACCTTCCAAGAGGTTGACAGCCTGTTTGTATCGATGAAGACACTGCCAGGCAAAGCATCTTCCCACATTCTGACTACTCAGCTCTTGGATTCATGCCCTGCGCTGGATAACTCTTTTTAATTGGCCCCTTGATAATCTTTCCTTACTCCAAAAATACTGTTTTTCTGCAGGGAGACAAGAAAAAATTCTCTTTTCTCCAATAGATAATTCTGGGTCTCATCTCCCAGGATAAAAGTTGTAACATATTGCAGAGGGTGCTTTTCAAAAGGTGCCTGCTAATCCATCTGCAGCTCAGATGCAGTACAGTGTGTTAAGTGTGTTAAGATTCCCTAGAGACACGAGGGTGACATGTTCCTACCCATGCTCTTCATTTTGAGTTAGTTTTTTTGAAATAATCTCAATCTCTATTTAATCCTCCCACCTTGTAGAAGATACACGTGATCACTACTATGTGGAATGCTACCTGATTCAGAAAATCAGAAGCTTCCACTTTTGTTCTGACTCTCCCTGGTCATATTAAAACTGCCTCAGTGAGAAAAAGTCCTTTCCTGGGATGGATATAACAGCATCACTTTATTTCTTATTGTATTGAAACCTTCTATACTTGTGCTTGGCATAATAAAATTTTCTCTGTGGAAATGTAAGCTTTTAGAGAACACCGGTATTTTTTTTTTTCATTTCTGTTTTTGTTTTTTTAAATCTTTACCTTTTCAGAGCATGCTCAGAGTGGGTACTATGTATTACTTTTTAAGATGCATGAAAGTAAAGTTGGACAGAGTCAATCTGGTAGTGTGAATGTAAAAAAGGTAAACATTTGAATGAGATGGTTGGTCCAGGAAAAGCCATGCTCAACTGAGCCTACAGACCTGAATCCTAGGGCCCACAAGGTAGAAGGAGAAACCAAGCTCCTGTAAGTTGTCCTATGACCTCTAAATGTGTGCTATCACAACACACACACACACACACACACACACACACACACACACACACACACAAACACACACACACACAAACACACCCAAACACACACACACACATAAACACTACATGTGAAAAAGTAAAGATAAACATTCATAAGTAGAAAGATACAAACTAAGTACATTTTCAAATATGAGACCTTTGATTATCTTTAATGAATGCATAAGTAAATAAAAGCTTTATAAATTAACATGCACATAATAATTGCTGGATTAATTAAACTATAATTTCAGAATGGTGGGGTGTTTTGATGGTCATGTAAAATTAACAATAATAGGAGCTAATGGTAATTGATTGAACACAAAAACCACAAGAGCATGATACTCAGCTGCAGAACACAGATACACCATCACCACCAAACACAGCCCTCCTATAACATTCTAGGGTTGTAGCTGATGATGCTGAAGCCCTTACATATTCTAATAATAATCATCTCAAACTAGTAAACTCTGGAGCTGGGGTTTGACCCCAGAGGTATTACAGTTCAGGGCCAGGATTGTAATACTCACAAAATCCTTATTCTTTATTCACTAAAATTATTTTATATGATACATGATCTGACCAAACAAGCTACATGCTATGCCTGGGGTCAGTCAGTATGCAGTAAATAAACATCAGGGACAGGGGTATTCCAATCCTGCAATTCTATCAGGTTTTGATCATTTATCAAACCCATTTTTGGTGCAGTTCTCAGTCTAGATGCAATCAAACAATGTTTTTAGCTCAGTTACCTCTACCCCATAGATGCTTCCTGTCCCTTTAAGTCCCAGCTTAAAACCATATCAGTAAAACAAAGCAAAACAAAAAATAGTCATAACAGGTCAGGAATCCCGGTGGTTTAAAGCCACAAGGTTTACTTTTGCCCAGATTCCATGCCTACTGCTGGGGAGCTCAGAGCCATGATTGGTGAAAGAGCAGGAATCTGGAAGGTGTCATTTCTTCATAAAGAGGGAAAGAGTGTTGAAATCTCTTCTTCCAGAGCAAGCAATCAGTGGAGTGGTGTCTGAAGGTCCACACTTACAGTTAGACTCTTTATCTGGAAATATTGAGAGGCTCACCCATCCACAACAGGG